>NW_020524138.1:0-114571 GCF_003368295.1 Carassius auratus | reverse complement strand
ATAGCTTGCGTATTGACGCTGCTTGTCGGTTATTGCCTGAGGCACTGTTTATTGTTTCGTGGTACAGGCTGCACCAGTTTGTTTTTTGTGTCCGTTTTTGGCTTGTGGCGACTACAGAGACCACGTTTTTTTAACAGTGTTGTTCAGGGGACAGCTAACAGATAGTGAGGAGATGTTTGGCTGTATGTGACAAAAAATGTTTTTGGCCTAAAAACACGTGAGATCGCTTAGGCACCTTTAAATAACATGATATCCAGGACAAATATTCATTAAGGATATTTTAAGTTTCTTAACTTTTGTACATAGATTTTTTCTTACAATGAAGTACCAGTTCCTTAAGGGAAGAATGAATAGCAGGATTGATCAGCTTCTTCGCTTACTGTGTGGAGATGTCAAAAATATTACAGGTAAATATATTTAGCTGTATATATAGTTCAATGTATTACTTTTATTATGGTGCTAAATTGTAATTGCCAATTACAGAAATCATGTGACATACAGAATCATGTGATAATATTGCAAATTAGATTATCTCTGGCCATTACCTGTTGCCATTATCAGCTTGTTTGGATACAGGAGCTCTCTTGAATAAACATTCACTATTGTCTATGACATGATCTTTTCCTTAGCACAAATCATTCAGTAAAAGGTCTGTCAGCTCCCAGCTTCCTTTTTTCTTTAATTATTTATAGCCTATAAAATCTATACAAATGTTTAAGGGTATTGGCTTTTTTCAGTCATTTCATTTTTACAATAGTTTACCATTTCCTAACTTGTTCTTTTATTTCATTGTTCAGTTACCTGGATGACCTCACAGAAACTGGACGAATCAAAGGAGCAAACACTGAAGAGACCACTAATGCCGCCCATTCTATGATTGCAAAAGGCCTGGGTGCAAAAGTGGAAATAAAAAATGGAGTGTGTTTGGTTCCACCCGACACAAGCACACATGTCACAGTGTGGACTTGGTCCATGCACAAATGCGATTGCAAAAGATTCCAATGTGGATGGTGTGTGTAAACACTTAATTTTTTCACAAAACATTGCAGAGAAACAAGGACTTATAATTCGAGATCTTAGGGCAGAAGCAGCAAAAAAAATTGTTGACAGTGAATCTTACCTCAGGGTCGATGAAAACCTTACTGTCTACCACTCTGATGGCAGTGTAGAAACTGTGAGTTGTAAAGGGACCAAATTTTGCACATGCATTGCAAATAGCCATGGAGTGGTGTGTGTATGTATATTGGTTCACAACATTCTATACCCAACATCATCTGAGAACATACCTGATGATTCACACTGCTTTAGGTCCAGTGAGAGAAAACAAGTTACACTGCAAGCCATGCTTACAGATCTCCATGAGTGGAGCAAATCAGAAAAATTTTGTGAGGGTAATGAAGTGTACAGGTTAGTTGAAAGAGCACACAAGTTAGTTTTTTCACAGTTTAGTAAACTGTCAAGAAAAAGAAAAGTGACTGCACTTCATAGTTATCGTAAAAGGATCAAAAAAGCAAAAGATGTAGTCACTGTACCCTACATGGTCAAAAAGAAGAAAAAACGTGTTTGATCTTGTAGAGATAAGAAATGTTTCATTGATGAAACAATCACTATTTGCTTTGCCTAGCGAGAATGTTTTTTGTTTGTTTGTTTGTTTTTTCCTCTTGCTGCTACTGTCTTTTTTCAATGAGTGTTGTACAGATACTTTGTATAAGAACAAATTGAAGGAACAGATATGAATTGTAAGTAATTAAGATTTAAAAAATAAAATAAAAAACACAATTCTTTGTAATGTTTTATTATTATTTTTTTTTTTAATTTTTGTACAGCTGAACATCGAGAAACAAGTTTGAAACAATACAAGTAAAAAAAAAGTGGGGGAACCTTACTCATCTGTGGAGTCTTTTTTTTCAGTGCTCTCATCTTTTCCTTAAGACACGCATCTATCAATGAAAAAGTGCCATTTATTACGGCAGGACCAAGACCATGTGTTGCCAGGTCAAATGTGTCCCAATTGTTCTCTAGAGCAGCCTTTAAATCTTTCAAAGTCTTCCTGCAATAAAAAATACAAAAAGCTATTTATTTTTCCAGTTCAACTGATCATTGAATCATTAAGTTAAAGGGTTAGTTCACCCAAAAAAAAAAAAAATCGACATTTATTACTCGCCCTCATGTCGTTCTACACCCATAAGATCTTCATTCATCTTCAGAACACAAATTAAGATATTTTTGATAAAATCCAATGGCTCAGTGAGGCCTCCATTGCCAGCAAGACAATGAACACTTTCAGATTCCCAGAAAGGTACTAAAGACATATATAAAACAGGGGCCTGTACCATGATGGTAGCTGAACAAATTCAAAGTTACAGGATTAGTTTGGAGTTGACAAAACCAAACCTCTCCAGTCCGGCTTTGTTGGTACCATGATGCTGTTCATCAACTTTCTTTGTCAATTTAGGCTTTGATCCTGAGTTTGTGGAGCGTGTGCACATGAATGTGTGACATCACTGGCGAACAGCCAATCACGAGCCTTGCAACAGAAAGCAAGTTTGATTTACTTCTCACGAGAGACCCAGCGAGAATCAAAACTAAAGGTTAAAGGTTTTGCTAAAGGTTAAGAGATTGAAGAATATGACAAATTTAAATGTCATATGAAAAATGGAGGACTAATAAAATAAATGATCTTGCTCTCTCAGTGTAGTCACAAGTGGAACTTGTTAACTTAGTTTATACATTTGAAAATATATAGTGATAGAGACTTGAACATGTAAGTTCAGATTTGTAATTTTTTAAACAGTTCAGTCTTTTGATACTACAGCTTATTTATATTACATGATCTGTATACATTAATATTTATTTTAAATAGTTTATAATAACAATTAAACTAAAATTGCTTGTGTGTAAGAGATAAATAATAATTTGAATCACAATAATTATATAAATCATAAAATGATGTTATCATTAAAGCCAGACTTCTATTTTTTTAAGCATAAGTGACCTTTAATGTGGAGCAAGATAAACTGGAGTGACTTTGTGTCAGACATGTGTCACTTCTCTCACATCTGATTGGTTCACCTTCAGTCTGAGATCTTGAATCCAGAACATAACCTGCCCCGGAGCAGGTTAGCCGTGCAGCGCAAGATACCATGGCAACGAACACCGATTAAACCAGAGCTACTTTCATAGTACCTAAAACCCAGGGTTGGCGGAAACTAAGCTGAAACATAGCTGGCTAGCCACCTAATCCAGCTTCATGGTACAGGCCCCAGGTCTTGTGACTGTGGTGGTTCAACCTTAATGTTATGAAGTGAACAAAAATACTTTTTGTGTGACAAAAATGACAAAATAATGACTTTATTAATCAATATCTAGTGATGGTGATTTCAAAACACAGTTTCATGAAGCTTCAAATCTTTACAAATCTTTTGTTTCAAATAATTTGTGTTCTGAGGATGAACGAACATCTTACAGGTTTGGAACGACATGAGGCTGAGTAATTAATTACAGAATTTTTATTTTTTGGTGAACTATCCCTTTAACATCAAGTGTAGTAGTAAATTGTTATTAAATTACCTGCAGTCTTCGGTTTTGACCATAGCTGCATGGACATTCCCTTCTTTAAGCAAGGCTTCACCCACCTTTTCTGGGGGATGAATTTTGCGGCAAGGAACATTATGTCCCCAGCCAGATCCTTGCATTCATCTAAAATACAAATAAATACAACAGCAAAATTATTTGTAATAATGTCCAACTTATAAGCAGTACAAAAAAAAATAACAAAAGATGAAGTATGTGGATACACTCATCGTCCACCTTATTAAGACTACCTGTATATTCATGCAGTTATCTAATTAGCCAATCACGGCAGCAGCATAATGTAAACATAACAACAACATGCAGATACATTCCAAGAGCTCTGGTTAATGATGTTCACATCAACTATCAGAATCAACAACACCATAACCGTGGCATGGTTGTTGGTGCCATATTTCAGATCCTGCTGATATACTGGGATGTTTCTCACACAAAAGTCTCTGAGTTTGCACAGAATGGTACAAAAAATATTAAGTAAGCAATAATTATGGGGGTGCAAATGCCTAATCTGAGGCACAGAAACTGTAAAAGTTACAGATCACATTTTCCCCATTCTGATGATTGATGTGCTTTTGACCTGTATCTGTATGATTTTATGCAGGGTGCAGTTGCCATATGATTTGCTGCTTGTATGATTCTATGAAGGACATGGTGTACAGGAGTTCCTATTAAAGTGGACAGTGAGTGTATATTCCAAAACTGGCAGTAAAACAGCAAATCAGGCTATTAACGTAATATATTGATTTATTTTGGTAAAACTGAACACCATAAAACTTGCCCATAGTGGCAAAACAACTTTTCTACGATTATATTTACTTTTTATTTCTACATTTATATAACTGTATAACAATACAGTTATAAGTAATGTGGAATTTCAGTGGAAGTTATATTGTTAGAAAATTTTACTATAATAAATAAACTTATGATTCAAAAACACAAAACAAGGATACTGGTCTCAGAATTCCCTTTAGAGTTATTACTACTACTATATTTTTACCTTCACAAAGTTTGGAGCACTGTGAAGTGAACTTTGTGCGCTTCGAGGGGTTCACCTCCAACTCTGCCAACTTCTCTGTGATTTTCGTTTTTTGTCCTTTGGCCTTCCGTAGATAAGACACAACAGTGTTTGCTGAGTAACTCTCTGGAGGAGAGCACCTCCTCTGTAGTTCATCCAATGTGACCAGGTATCTGAAATATCAATGTGTTATGTACATTATAAAAATCCTTGCAAAGGCAGAGGTGCTTTATCTTAAAAAAAAAAATATATTTATATACAAAAGAAAGAAGGATTTGAACCATGGCAATAAGATAATTAACTTGATTTTTAAAATAACTGATATACAGCATAATTTGCTATAATTAATAACCCATTTATATATACAGGCTGGTCATATAATTAGAATATCATCAAAAAGTTCATTTCATTAATTTCATTCAAAAAGTTTAACTTGTATTTTATATTCATTCATTACACACAGACTGCTATATTTCAAATGTTTATTTCTTTTAATTTTGATGATTATAACTGACAACTAAGGAAAATCCCAAATTCAGTATCTCAGAAAATTAGAATATTTCTTAAGACCAATACAAAGAAAGGATTTTTAGAAATCTTGGCCAACTGAAAAGTATGAAGATGAGAAGTATGAGCATGTACAGGACTCAATACTTAGTTGTGGCTCTTTTGTCTGAATGACTGCAGCAATGCGGCGTGGCATGGAGTGGATCAGTCTGTGGCACTGCTCAGGTGTTATGAGAGACCAGGTGTCTCTGATAGTGGCCTTCAGCTCTTCTGCATTCTTGGGTCTGACATATCGCTTCTTCCTCTTCCCAAAACCTCATAGATTTTCTATGACGTTAAGGTCAGGCGAGTTTGCTGGCCAATTAAGAACAGGGATACCATGGTCCTTAAACCAGGTACTGGTAGCTTTGTTACATTTGAAATATATCAGTCTGTGTGTAATGAATGAATATAATATAAGTTTCACTTTTTGAATGAAATTAGTGAAATAAATCAACTTATTGATGATTATATGACCAGCACCTGTATATATTAGGGGTGTGACGAGACGGGTATCTCACGAGACAAGACGAGACTCAAGATTGAGTTCACGAGATGAGACGAGACAAGATTTTTACACACTATTTTAAAGAAATCCTCAATGGTGAAATACATGACTAGAAAACATATTCTGCAGGTGTATTTGAAATGTTTTAACTAATCATCTTGTAATGAATGCCATTTCATTTCTACTTTCTGATTATGAATTATCATATGCAGTAAAAGGCAACAATACTCAAGCACTGTAAAAGGTTTTGCCACAAACTCAACTCACTGACTTCTCTTCTGTATGATTTCAGTCTCTTCAGACCTTACTGTACATTATTTATGAGCTTCTACAACCTTTGACCTCCTAACTGAACTCCTTTCCACAAACTGATTATGCGATCATCGCGTAAACGATTTGCCCTCTGTCTCAGTAGCCCCTCACTGCAGAACACAAGATCCAGGGGGTGGTTGGATCCCCATCTAGGGGGTGGAGATGGGTAAGTTTAGGGGTGGAGATGGGTAGGTTTAAGGGTGGCGGTGGGTGGGTTAAGGGTTCAGGGGGTGGAGACGGGTAGGTTTAGGTATATGTAAGGTGGGAGGAGTTGGATCTGGATCCAACCACGCCCCCTGGATCTTGTGTTCTGCAGTGAGGACCATCTCCTCTGGCTTGTCAATCACTGCCATGACGTTCCTTGTGAGAGACGTGCGCGGCTGCGCGCTCCAGTAACACTGCACACTCCACAGGCACTGCATACAATGTTTTTGTCAGGAGACAGGAGTAACAACTGCAGATTATGAGTTACCTGCGGTGAGTCCGATATTATGAATCCACTAAGTGTGTGCGCTGCTTTAAGTGAATGTAAATTGATACTTATGACTGATCGCGCTCAAAAAAATGTCAGTGGAGACGTAATGTAAATGTAGCGGTGGCATATTCTTTCCTAATCATCCTAACACTCTGTCATGGCAACATCACAAGAATACTTTTCGCCTTGACGAGAAATCTCATCACATTTTAGTCTCGCGAGATCTCGTGACACATATATACATATACATTATATATATATATATATATACATACATTAGGGCTGTCAAATGATTAAAATTTTTAATCAAATTAATCAGAATTTTCAGTGGATTAATCATGATTAATCACTATTTGCAATTACACCTGAATCCTAACCATTTTTTTTCTGAAATGCATACCAAAAGATAAATAACAGGACACAGATACATTATATTCATGTATTGATTCATCATGTGGTTCTTTTTTTCTGAATTTCAAAAGTTTAACATTTACTTAATCAAATTTACCTGAGCACTATATCAAACCATGCCAATTAACTACAGATAGTGTAAGAGTTTTAGGTGAACCAGTGCTTAAATATAGCCACATATCTATGAAATTATGGATAGAGAAACTCGAAAGAATGAACTCAGAAACACAAACATGTGCCACCATCACATAAGCAGCACTCTGGGCACTCTTGTTTTTGGGAGGTGTTCATTTGCTCTGCCACAATACTTTAGGATCAATATTTTCACATTCTGAAGGCTTCAAGTGAGAGTAAAACCAAGTAAAATGCATATGCTTTCCCAAACAGCTGTAATTTTCGCTGCATTGCATGTAGGCGTTCTGCGCATGCGCAGTGTGAAACACAGGACGCTATAACAGGAAGAAGCTCCAGCTCATATATATATATATACAGTATTGTTCAAAATAATAGCAGTACAATGTGACTAACCAGAATAATCTAGGTTTTTAGTATATTTTTTATTGCTACGTGGCAAACAAGTTACCAGTAGGTTCAGTAGATTGTCAGAAAACAAACAAGACCCAGCATTCATGATATGCACGCTCTTAAGGCTGTGCAATTGGGCAATTAGTTGAAAGGGGTGTGTTCAAAAAAATAGCAGTGTCTACCTTTGACTGTACAAACTCAAAACTATTTTGTACAAACATTTTTTTTTTCTGGGATTTAGCAATCCTGTGAATCACTAAACTAATATTTAGTTGTATGACCACAGTTTTTTAAAACTGCTTGACATCTGTGTGGCATGGAGTCAACCAACTTGTGGCACCTCTCAGCTGTTATTCCACTCCATGATTCTTTAACAACATTCCACAATTCATTCACATTTCTTGGTTTTGCTTCAGAAACAGCAAGTTCTCAATTGGATTAAGGTCTGGAGATTGGGCTGGCCACTCCATAACATTAATTTTGTTGGTTTGGAACCAAGACTTTGCCCGTTTACTAGTGTGTTTTGGGTCATTGTCTTGTTGAAACAACCATTTCAAGGGCATGTCCTCTTCAGCATAGGGCAACATGACCTCTTCAAGTATTTTAACATATGCAAACTGATCCATGATCCCTGGTATGCAATAAATAGGCCCAACACCATAGTAGGAGAAACATGCCCATATCATGATGCTTGCACCTCCATGCTTCACTGTCTTCACTGTGTACTGTGGCTTGAATTCAGAGTTTGAGGGTCTTCTCACAAACTGCCTGTGGCCCTTGGACCCAAAAAGAACAATTTTACTCTCATCAGTCCACAAAATGTTCCTCCATTTCTCTTTAGGCCAGTTGATGTGTTCTTTGGCAAATTGTAACCTCTTCTGCACATGCCTTTTTTTTAACAGAGGGACTTTGCGGGGGATTCTTGAAAATAGATTAGCTTCACACAGACGTCTTCTAACTGTCACAGTACTTACAGGTAACTCCAGACTGTCTTTGATCATCCTGGAGGTGATCATTGGCTGAGCCTTTGCCATTCTGGTTATTCTTCTATCCATTTTGATGGTTGTCTTCCGTTTTCTTCCACGTCTCTCTGGTTTTGCTCTCCATTTTAAGGCATTGGAGATCATTTAAGCTGAACAGCCTATCATTTTGTGCACCTCTTTATAGGTTTTCCCCTCCCTAATCAACTTTTTAATCAAAGTACGCTGTTCTTCTGAACAATGTCTTGAACGACCCATTTTCCTCAGCTTTCAAATGCATGTTCAACAAGTGTTGGCTTCATCCTTAAATAGGGGCCACCTGATTCACACCGGTTTCTTCAAAAAATTGATGACCTCAGTGATTGAATGACACACTGCTATTTTTTTGAACACACCCCTTTCAACTAATTCAACTAATTGCCCAATTGCACAGCCTTAAGAGCGTGCATATCATGAATGCTGGGTCTCATTTGTTTTCTGAGAATCTACTGAACCTACTGGTAACTTGTTTGCCACGTAGCAATAAAAAAATATACGAAAAACCTTGATTATTCTGGTTAGTCACATTGTACTGCTATTATTTTGAACAATACTGTATATATACACACACACATTTTTTTATTTATTTTTGTTTTTTACCTTTTTGCTTGATGAGAGTCTGAAACTTTTAAAACACTTTCCACCAGGAATCCCCCTGGAAGGGTGAATAAAAAGAAAAGTAACAGTATCAGTATGGGAGAGGCATAGCATGCTTTCATTTAAATTAAGTTAAAAGTAATTACTATGTCTATAGATTAATAAATGCATTGTGGTTTTCTTTGTTTATACCAGTGTCAATATAAAAACTGGTTCTTTACTACACAAATCAACACACTAATCACATTGTTTACTGCAGTAACATTAAAACCATTTATTTATTTATTTTTTACAATGGCTACAACCTTCCACAGGTTAAAGAAGTACATAGCAGCAGCAAATGGCATAATATCTCAATATTAACAACCTTAATTTCACATGAAAATTCATGTAGGACAAAGTGTCCACAAATTTTTAAGCAAATTTGTGTTTTTCCAAGATCTTACTTAAGACTTTACCTTCAACTTGGTTAAGTCCCGAGCTGCTTTCTTCCTGAATTCCTTCATTTTGTTTGCTTCTTCCTGAGCTGTCTTCTCCCTCAGGTTCATCCTCTCTTTCTCCTGATCTATCTTGTCCCTCAGGTTCATCCTCTCTTTCTCCTGATCTATCTTGTCCCTCAGGTTCATCCTCTCTATCTCCTGAGCTGTCTTCTCCCTCAGGTTCATTCTCGCTTTCTCCTGATCTGTCTTGTCCCTCAGGTTCGTCCTCTCTTTCTCCTGATCTATCTTGTCCCTCAGGTTCATTCTCGCTTTCTCCTGAGCTGTCTTCTAACATAATTGATGTATTTAGAAATAATATTAAATGAATAGAGAACAGACTATCTGTTAGTCAATTTTAATAATAGTTTATACAGCCTCTAAAAATGTAAAGTGCCATATAGGGTTAGTTTGCCCTGAAAAAAATATGTCATTAAATAGATCCACTCCCGTAAGACCTTTGTTCATCTTCGGAACACAAATTAAGATATTTTTGATCAAATCTGATGGCTCAGTGAGGCCTCTCTTGACAGCAAGATAATCAACACTATCAGATGCCCAGAAAGCTAATAAAAACACGTTTAAAACAGTCCATGTGGCTACAGTGGTTAAACTTTAATGTTATGAAGTGATGAGAACACTTTATGTGCAACAAAAAACGAAATGACTTTATTCAACTATATCTAGTGATGGGTGATTTCAAAACACTGGTTCGTGAAGCTTTGAAGCTCTATGAATCTTTTGTTTTGAATCAGTGGTTCAGAGCGCATATCAAACTGCCAAAGTCACGTGAACCATTGACATTTCAAAACACTTGTGCTGTAACGAAGCCTCGGTTACTGAAATCATCTGACTTCAGTGATCCGAACGTCTGATTTGAAACAAAAGATTTGTAAAGCTTAAAAGCTTCATGAAGCAGTGTTTTGAAAATCAGCCCAATACTGAGGATGACGAAGGTCTTACGGGTGTGGAACGACTTGAGAGTGAGAAATTAATGACCGAATTTTCATTTTTGGGTGAACTAACCCTAAACTTTGCAGTTGTTAGAAGGATTATTTTACAATGTAGTCACAAGGGTCATTTAATCCAAAATGTACTACCTTTGCAAAAAAGACACTCCGGTTTCCCAGGAAGACATCTTTTATGAATACTGACAAAACATATTGAACATTTTTCCTAGAAAGATCATTTGCATGAAAAAAAGGTTAGATCAAGGTTATCCAATTCCTAAGGAACATTTATTTATTGTATTTATCTTTTATTCCCCAACTAATTAAACAATTTAATCTGGTGTACTAGATCAAAAAACCAATGGTCAAACATCAGTTGAAGCTTAGAATCTAACTTTATTTTCTAATATTTAAATTGTCATTTGCATCACTTGCCTTGTTCTTCCTGGGTACTTTATGAAAACAGATGCCACAAATATCTGACCTATCTGAAACACATAGGAAACATATTTGCTGCATTATTAATCTATCGACAGGAAACAACCAATAGGAACGTCTCAGGTTACGTATGTAACCATGGTTCCCTGAGAACAGAGAACGAGACTCTGTGCTGACAGCGCTATAGGGAACGCCCTCCTTGACCCGTGCTCGAAATGCCAAAAATCCCAACACTCCAATCCTATTGGCTGGCGACAGCCTATCACATCAAACGGTAGAGAGAAAATGATCGTCTAACCTGCTGCGAGCGGGTTCCCTCCTCACGCGCTCCCAGGGCAGTTCCATAACCTCCAGCAACTCCAAAAAAGCAGCGCAGGGTGGCCTAGCGGGAGCTGCGGGCTCGCCCACTTCTCCCACTTCGGCCATCTCCTGTTCTCTGGGGCTTTGAGCCAAGAGAGCACTCGCTCCTGGGTCCGAGGATGTCAAAGATAGCACATCGCCATCATCCGCCAGAAGCGCATCCTCGTCAGCCGCTTCGGCTTGAGAAAGATTGACACCCCTCTCAAATTCCTCAGCGAGCTCCACCTGCGAGCCCCATGATTTCAGCCGCCGCTCAGCCTCAGCACATTCGGGGCCGGAACCACCAGGCAGCGGTGACGGCACCTCGAGAAGAGGGCCAAACGAGAACGGAGCGTTTTCATGGGAAAACGCTCACAGTTAGCACAGGCAGCACCCTCGAGTACTGACCGTGCGTGCTCCTCGCCCAGACAAGAAACACACAAGTTTTGTGTGTCCTCCAGTGTCAGAAACCTGGGACAAGGATCAGCACACTTCCTGAACGATTTAGAAGACATTTTTTGGCAGAGTGAAAATGGCACGAGCAAAAAACAGTCGTGAAAAGACAAAAGGATCTCGTCTGTTGCCCCAGGCGCTCCCTTTATACGTCACGGTTCGCGCCGTTTGATGTGATAGACTGTCGCCGGCCAATAGGATTGGAGTGTTGTGATTTTTGGCATTTCGAGCACGGGTCACAGAGGACGTTCCCCATAGCACTGTCAGCGCAGAGTAGAAGTTCCCTTTCGAAAGAGAACTCTAAATTCATACATGAGCATGGTACTTACCAAGTGAATGAAAGAGAAGTGTCCCCAGACGCTCCCTCTCTTCCTGGATAGGAGAGCACGTAAGGTATCCCCCTGAGCCTCCAAGTATGGCCTCAGCAAACTAAAGGTGTTCCAAAAAGAATGATTAGTTCAATGCCATAATCAACTGGAATTTTGTAGAATTTCTAAAACCAATAAACCAATTAGTCATATGAAATATATGCAATATCATTACAAATGACAAAAGTTTCATGATCCAAAAAACTGACAATGATTTTTTAGTAGTAGTAATAATAATAATAAATTAAAAGCATTTTACCACAGCTGTGAAAACACCACATGAAATGCTATCATGCTGTAAGCTATGTTTCCTGAGTACTCTTTTCCATGGCCCCTGGTAGCCTTTTGAAGCAGCAAATGTGCTGAAATGTAGATAAAGATTAAAATATGTAATGCAGATGTGTAAAATAAAGTTTACATAGAAAAACAGAAATGTAATTTTGTTTTTTGGGGGTAAAAAATGCCTGTACCTCCAGTTTTCTGCTATTTTGTTATATTGTTCATCTGTTTCCCCAAGTGAATTAAGGTATGTAATTGCACGGTCAACAATGCTGCAGTGCTAGAAAAAAAAAAAATAAATGTTACACTGGGAGCCAATATGCTTGACATGTTTATAATATGTACATAGTTACTTGGTTAGTAACTTACAAAAAAAGTCCAATGATTCCCGTCCTCCAAAAAGGGACCAACAACCTCTGTTTTATTTTCAAACATGTTCTTCTTAAAAGGAAAGTAAAAATATGAATGTAAAATGAAATGTATGTAATACCTTTAATTCAGTAAGAGCAAATTAAAAACTATTCTGTGAGACTAGCAATGAATATTTGTCTATATTAGTTATACCTGTAACACTGGTAAGAACTGGCTTTTCAAGTTTTGTCAGGGTACTTCTTACCTTCGTAAAATAACTGCTCCTAGCCCGGGTGTCACCCTCCAGAATGTGACCCAGGGTCTGATTATTGATGGCCAAAACATCTGGCCGCTTCTAAACAAAAAAATGAAAGGTACTGACAATCATTTTTAAAATAAGTGCAACTTCACAAGGTCAACGAAGTGCATGAAAAAAAGCAAACTAATTATCCGAACAATACCAGCGATCATTTTATGACCATTTTGATGTCTTCATTCACAAGTGTTAATGGTACTGTTCCAATAATTCTTGTATTGAAAATACTCCTAGGCAGGGTTGGGCCATAACGAAAATATATATCACAATACGTCAAGACATTTTCACAATACATGATAAAATACACAGGTGTGTTAGATTAGACTGGTGTCTTCCCCTTATATAGAAAGTGTTCAAATTAGTTTAGTTAACATCTTACCCTGCTGAACAGATGGAACAAGGCATCCATTATCTAAGGAGACATAAACCAAAGAAAAAAAGAGGGAAAAAAAGAAAAAGCACAAAATTACAAATAGTAAAAGTGATAGCAAACTTGTTTTGAGAATTTTGAGTTCAAGCTTTCAAAATTTGTGTTTTGAGGAGAACTGTGAAAAGAATAAAACTTCTGAAAGCCTTAGACTTATATTTCTAATGATTTTATCCAAACTAACTTACATGCATAAAAGGGATAGTTCTATGGTAGTTAATTCAGTTATATTTTCCAAGATCAATTTATAGTACTCTAGTACACTAAAAATAACACAGTAAAATGAATCTATTGAGTACTGCAGCCCTGAGAGCAGCACATAGTACACTAAAATAACACAGTAATATGAATCTATTGAGTACTGCAGCCCTGAGAGCAGCATATAGTACACTAAAATAACACAGTAATATGAATCTATTGAGTACTGCAGCCCTGAGAGCAGCATATAGTACACTAAAATAACACAGTAATATGAATCTATTGAGTACTGCAGCCCTGAGAGCAGCATATAGTACACTAAAATAACACAGTAATATGAATCTATTGAGTACTGCAGCCCTGAGAGCAGCATAGATAGTACACTAAAATAACACAGTAATATGAATCTATTGAGTACTGCAGCCCTGAGAGCAGCATATAGTACACTAAAATAACACAGTAATATGAATCTATTGAGTACTGCAGCCCTGAGAGCAGCATAGATAGTACACTAAAATAACACAGTAATATGAATCTATTGAGTACTGCAGCCCTGAGAGCAGCATAGTACACTAAAATAACACAGTAATATGAATCTATTGAGTACTGCAGCCCTGAGAGCAGCATAGTACACTAAAATAACACAGTAATATGAATCTATTGAGTACTGCAGCCCTGAGAGCAGCACATAGTACACTAAAATAACACAGTAATATGAATCTATTGAGTACTGCAGCCCTGAGAGCAGCATAGTACACTAAAATAACACAGTAATATGAATCTATTGAGTACTGCAGCCCTGAGAGCAGCATATAGTACACTAAAATAACACAGTAATATGAATCTATTGAGTACTGCAGCCCTGAGAGCAGCATATAGTACACTAAAATAACACAGTAATATGAATCTATTGAGTACTGCAGCCCTGAGAGCAGCATAGTACACTAAAATAACAGTAATATGAATCTATTGAGTTCTGCAGCTCTGAGAGCAGCATAGTACACTAAAATAACACAGTAATATGAATCTATTGAGTACTGCAGCCCTGAGAGCAGCATATAGTACACTAAAATAACACAGTAATATGAATCTATTGAGTACTGCAGCTCTGAGAGCAGCATATAGTACACTAAAATAACACAGTAAAATGAATCTATTGAGTACTGCAGCTCTGAGAGCAGCATATAGTACACTAAAATAACACAGTAAAATGAATGTATTGAGAACTGCAGCCCTGAGAGCAGCATATAGTTCAACAGAGAGCAGAATCGTGCAGCTTGAGGGTGAACTTTCTCTTTAAAACATTTCTTACACACAAGTTGAATTATAAAATACAAGAGAATGGTACCTCATCAGATACTTCGTTGTTTTCTATGAGGGATTCAAAACTCTCCATGTAAAGTGGATAGGGTCCAATCCTTCCGATGCCTCTTCCATGCAGTCCTCCAGACTTCATAATTTGTAAGACTGCATAAATGATTATTTTCCCCTTATTTAAATGTTTTTAAACTATTGTTTTAATATTCTATATTTTAGTGTTGAAATAATGTGCAAAGATCACAGAATAACATTTTCTACAGAAAATACAGGCCTATAAAGTACT
This sequence comes from Carassius auratus, assembly GCF_003368295.1. Classification (NCBI taxonomy): domain Eukaryota; kingdom Metazoa; phylum Chordata; class Actinopteri; order Cypriniformes; family Cyprinidae; genus Carassius; species Carassius auratus. The sequence continues at coordinate 99,374 of NW_020524138.1, read as the reverse complement.
CTTGTAGTCTTAGACTACACCCTTTTCCCTTTATTGTTTATTAAAATACATTGTTGTTCAGGTAGCCTAGCTAAAGCACATTACAAAAAAAAAAAAAAAAACACATACTTACCATTCATTTTTCTCAGAAAGAAATGCTCCTTGAAAGCAGAGGAATAAGCTGATAATAAAACATTGGAAACATTAGCATTACCAATGGAGAACAATGGCACCAATTTTAAAGCATCAAATATTAGGATAAAATTAAAGCTGCAAGCAGTGATGAAAGTGCCTTTGCACCCAGTGGCTTTAGGAAAACCGGTGGGCAACCGAATTTCATACTTGTACATTAAACGTAGCACAAACTGTGCTTAATTGACATTTTGAAGGTGCCGCTATCAAGCCATTTTGCCACACCTAATTGTGAATCCCAAATGAGACATACATTTCCACCACTTCTGATACGTGTGCAAAGTTTCATGAGTTTTCGAGAATGTTTAGGCCCTCTAAAATGATTTCAGAGAACAAGAATAATTTACTGAGCAATTACAATAGGGTCCTTACACCATCAGTGCTCAGGTCCTAATAAAATAAGCTCTCGTGCTTCAAGAGCAACATGTCTATGATAAGTCACGCAGGTATTGTGCTACTCTGAAGTGGTACCTGAAGCAGTATAAAATAGTCTTAATATAGGCATAAGCCTCGTCTGTGCAGCATATAGTAGACTAAAATAACACAGTAAAAGTTATCTATTGAGTACTGCAGCTCTGAGAGCAGCATATAGTACACTAAAATAACACAGTAATATGAATCTATTGAGTACTGCAGCCCTGAGAGCAGCATATAGTACACTAAAATAACACAGTAATATGAATCTATTGAGTACTGCAGCCCTGAGAGCAGCATATAGTACACTAAAATAACACAGTAATATGAATCTATTGAGTACTGCAGCCCTGAGAGCAGCATAGTACACTAAAATAACACAGTAATATGAATCTATTGAGTACTGCAGCTCTGAGAGCAGCATATAGTACACTAAAATAACACAGTAATATGAATCTATTGAGTACTGCAGCCCTGAGAGCAGCATATAGTACACTAAAATAACACAGTAATATGAATCTATTGAGTACTGCAGCCCTGAGAGCAGCATATAGTACACTAAAATAACACAGTAATATGAATCTATTGAGTACTGCAGCCCTGAGAGCAGCATATAGTACACTAAAATAACACAGTAATATGAATCTATTGAGTACTGCAGCCCTGAGAGCAGCATAGTACACTAAAATAACACAGTAATATGAATCTATTGAGTACTGCAGCCCTGAGAGCAGCATAGTACACTAAAATAACACAGTAATATGAATCTATTGAGTACTGCAGCCCTGAGAGCAGCATAGTACACTAAAATAACACAGTAATATGAATCTATTGAGTACTGCAGCCCTGAGAGCAGCATATAGTACACTAAAATAACACAGTAATATGAATCTATTGAGTACTGCAGCCCTGAGAGCAGCATATAGTACACTAAAATAACACAGTAATATGAATCTATTGAGTACTGCAGCCCTGAGAGCAGCATAGTACACTAAAATAACATAGTAATATGAATCTATTGAGTACTGCAGCCCTGAGAGCAGCATAGTACACTAAAATAACACAGTAATATGAATCTATTGAGTACTGCAGCCCTGAGAGCAGCATAGTACACTAAAATAACACAGTAATATGAATCTATTGAGTACTGCAGCCCTGAGAGCAGCATAGTACACTAAAATAACACAGTAATATGAATCTATTGAGTACTGCAGCCCTGAGAGCAGCATATAGTACACTAAAATAACACAGTAATATGAATCTATTGGGTACTGCAGCCCTGAGAGCAGCATAGATAGTACACTAAAATAACACAGTAATATGAATCTATTGAGTACTGCAGCTCTGAGAGCAGCATATAGTACACTAAAATAACACAGTAATATGAATCTATTGAGTACTGCAGCCCTGAGAGCAGCATAGTACACTAAAATAACACAGTAATATGAATCTATTGAGTACTGCAGCCCTGAGAGCAGCATAGTACACTAAAATAACACAGTAATATGAATCTATTGAGTACTGCAGCCCTGAGAGCAGCATAGTACACTAAAATAACATAGTAATATGAATCTATTGAGTACTGCAGCCCTGAGAGCAGCATAGTACACTAAAATAACACAGTAATATGAATCTATTGAGTACTGCAGCCCTGAGAGCAGCATAGTACACTAAAATAACACAGTAATATGAATCTATTGAGTACTGCAGCCCTGAGAGCAGCATAGTACACTAAAATAACACAGTAATATGAATCTATTGAGTACTGCAGCCCTGAGAGCAGCATATAGTACACTAAAATAACACAGTAATATGAATCTATTGGGTACTGCAGCCCTGAGAGCAGCATAGATAGTACACTAAAATAACACAGTAATATGAATCTATTGAGTACTGCAGCTCTGAGAGCAGCATATAGTACACTAAAATAACACAGTAATATGAATCTATTGAGTACTGCAGCCCTGAGAGCAGCATATAGTACACTAAAATAACACAGTAATATGAATCTATTGAGTACTGCAGCCCTGAGAGCAGCATAGTACACTAAAATAACACAGTAATATGAATCTATTGAGTACTGCAGCCCTGAGAGCAGCATAGTACACTAAAATAACACAGTAATATGAATCTATTGAGTACTGCAGCCCTGAGAGCAGCATATAGTACACTAAAATAACACAGTAATATGAATCTATTGAGTACTGCAGCCCTGAGAGCAGCATAGTACACTAAAATAACACAGTAATATGAATCTATTGAGTACTGCAGCCCTGAGAGCAGCATAGTACACTAAAATAACACAGTAATATGAATCTATTGAGTACTGCAGCCCTGAGAGCAGCATATAGTACACTAAAATAACACAGTAATATGAATCTATTGAGTACTGCAGCCCTGAGAGCAGCATATAGTACACTAAAATAACACAGTAATATGAATCTATTGAGTACTGCAGCCCTGAGAGCAGCATATAGTACACTAAAATAACACAGTAATATGAATCTATTGAGTACTGCAGCCCTGAGAGCAGCATATAGTACACTAAAATAACACAGTAATATGAATCTATTGAGTACTGCAGCTCTGAGAGCAGCATATAGTACACTAAAATAACACAGTAATATGAATCTATTGAGTACTGCAGCCCTGAGAGCAGCATATAGTACACTAAAATAACACAGTAATATGAATCTATTGAGTACTGCAGCCCTGAGAGCAGCATATAGTACACTAAAATAACACAGTAATATGAATCTATTGAGTACTGCAGCCCTGAGAGCAGCATAGTACACTAAAATAACACAGTAATATGAATCTATTGAGTACTGCAGCCCTGAGAGCAGCATAGTACACTAAAATAACACAGTAATATGAATCTATTGAGTACTGCAGCCCTGAGAGCAGCATATAGTACACTAAAATAACACAGTAATATGAATCTATTGTGTACTGCAGCCCTGAGAGCAGCATATAGTACACTAAAATAACACAGTAATATGAATCTATTGAGTACTGCAGCCCTGAGAGCAGCATATAGTACACTAAAATAACACAGTAATATGAATCTATTGAGTACTGCAGCCCTGAGAGCAGCATATAGTACACTAAAATAACACAGTAATATGAATCTATTGAGTACTGCAGCCCTGAGAGCAGCATATAGTACACTAAAATAACACAGTAATATGAATCTATTGAGTACTGCAGCCCTGAGAGCAGCATAGTCAGGGACGTGCACAGACATTTTGAGGGGCAGGGGCTCAAGTGAAATAAAGGATCTTCTCATAATTACGTATTTCTTTTTGTTTTTTTAAACAAAAAAGTATATATATTAACGCAACACTGACTTCCTTTTTAAAAAAAAATAATTTAAAAAAGTTAATTAATTTTATGTTCCTCAAACTCTAATTTTCAAAAGATGTCTACAAAATAATCAGTTCACACAGAAACCATGGTCTTCTTAGTATTCACTAGGTTTATAGAGCAGCAAAGGAAACCATCCCACAATGTGCATGTTTTGAAAACATTTTCTATGCTACTAGCTTCAAGTATATATTTAGAATAACCAAAATAACTGCATCAAGCAGAGGGGTGTGTTTTACTAATAATTTGTTTATTTATTTATTTTTTTTGCACAAGGCACTAAATCATTTTAGTTATTTTGGTTTTATCAGAACACATAACACTTTTAAATCAACACAAATATTCACTCTAAACTGAAGAGGGTTGTTGCTGCTATTTTGTTAACTTTGCATTATGCTGCCTGCCTGGCCCTGCACTGCAAGCATGATTAAAATTAATTGTTTAAATACTTTTTGTTTCACAAGCAAAATAACTTTTTAGCTTCACACAACTAAGCATCAGAATACTGAATTGCCTTAATGTTTTAATCAAATACATTTATATTATTATTGCTATGCATGTACACATACACAATAACTGATGGTGACTGACAAGGACTTAGTTTCACATTTGAGGGAGGACTGTATCATCACCATCATCAAATAAAACCTTCAAAATCCACATTTAGATGGAGTTTGTTTTAAACCACACTCAAAAAATATTCTGTGGCTTAGTAAATATTTAACTTAATTAACTTAATAAAATCTCTGAAAATCTTACTTGATTGTTTGAATTAAACTTACCAAAATAATTGAGTAAAAATTAAATTAAATTAAATAAAAGCCAATGTCATGTATGTATTTGTGGTTGTATGGAATACTATTTTAAAGGTTTAGAGGAAATAATAAAAAGTTCATAATTAAAAAGTTAATTTATAAATATTGTTATTTTTAATGTTAACTTATTTCTACTCAGTTTTATTTATTAATGTACAGATGCAGTTACTCAGATTTACTACATTTTTTAGAGTGTACCCTATCCTCCATTTGTTTGCATCTGTAGATTTCTTCTAGATTCACCAATTTAGATTTCTAAATTTCAGGGGGAAAGACTCTTGATGCAAGTCATTAACTAACTGGGGACGTTCTTATTTTATTAACTTATTTTATTACATGGCTTTGTTGATGTCCGATGTAGAATGGGTTCTGTTATTTCACTATAGCATGTTTGCTATGTTTGGTAGTCAATGAGCGCTCCTGACCTGATATTTATACTATTCTTCAATAAATGTATTTGTTTGACTGGGAAGCTGTGCGCAAACAGGAATATATATTATTTAAAAAAAAAAAAAAAAAAAAAAAGCACCCCAGAAAAAAGGGCACTTTCTCTCCAGGAATAAAAAGGGCAGGTGCTCAAGCCCCCTTTGATGTCTATGTGTGCACGTTCCTGAGCATAGTACACTAAAATAACACAGTAATATGAATCTATTGAGTACTGCAGCTCTGAGAGCAGCTACTCAAATTCCCGACCGTAAACGGATTCCCCATAACGTTACTGTTTCTGTCCTCGTGCTATGCAACGGTCGTGTTGTTGCGTTCAGTGTAGAGTCGCCGCGCTGCGATAAAAGATTGCGTCTGGTGTACACACGGTGTAACTCCTGCTTTAAGAGCAGCATAGTTGACCAAAAATAACATCGAAATGAAATTATTTCCGTTCTGTCTTCGCATATGTCGGCTTTACAGACAGCTTGTTTAACCCCATTTAGACCATTAGTTATGTGCAGTGGAGTTAGCAGTCGAATCAAAATACAAATGATCCGATATTAGACGATGATAGTTCTGTGCATTTTCAATATTCCCCAATTATCTTAGTACATTTTAGAGGCCGTTTATCACAGAATTTTAACAAAATATATTGTAAATTCACTTACCTCTACAAAACCCGCGATCTATCAACAGTCGATAACGTATCTAGAATCCCGCCAAAAAAAAAAAACTTGATCCCGCCTCTGCTTCAATTTCATTGGTTGAATCTGTAAACCAATCATTTTCCTTTCTGCCCTCAGAACATGTTTGAGTAAGTAAAACTCCCATCTGCTGGAGGAGGGGGTAATGTCACGCTGTCTAGTCTCTGTTTCCCTCGGTGTCCATTAGTGGGCTCACTTCCCCTTAGGCACTTCACCGTAGGCACTACAATTCCCACTAGCCTTGTCCCTTCATCACAGTAATTGCACTCCTGCTAATTGCACCAGGTGCCTTCACTTAATTTTCATTAACCCTCCCTATATTTACCAGTCCTTTCCTGTTGTCTGTATGGAGTCCTTTCCTTTCGTGATCCTGTCTTCTCGTCCTCCGATATTCCTTGTATTCCAAGTTCCCGTTCCATTCCCTTTCCTGTTCCTCCTTTGTTTGTTTGTTTTTGGACTGCATTCTGGTTTTGATCCTGGCTTGTTTTGACTACGATTTGGATTACCCCAATAAAAATGACCTGCATTTGGATCTCTCTCTCCCTGTGTCTTACTGGGTCGCGATCGTCACATTCCTGAGCTGTATCCTGTTTTATTTTTATAACATTAAAGTCTGTTGATTTTGAGCAACTCCCACGTTTCCTTGTTTTTCCTCGTTCCATTGCTGCTCGTGAGTGTGTCATTTCTAACATAATTGAAAGTCAGCAATGGGAACTCCAGGTTTCTTTTCTCTGTGGTGAATAGTGTTCTGCAATCTTCTGATTCTTTGCCATCTAATATGTATTCCACTGACTTACATGAACATTTTATGACAGTTTTGGAGTCTAAGGCTAAAAATATACATCAGCGATTACTTAATAGTACTTTCCACCATGACTCCAGACAATCGATCTTTCATGCACCTCCCCAGTCTTGTTTCTCTACCTTTACACTATCAAATACTTTAGAGATAGTGGGTCTGATAAATAAATCGTAATCTTCGACTTGTCAGTCAGACCCTATACCAACTCCTTTAATGAAAGCTTGCTTACCAGCCCTGTAGCAATTGATTACAAAAATTGTTCAAGCTTCACTTGTTTCTGGTTTTGTACCTCCATCTCTTAATGTTTATCTGCTATTATTACTACCATACTTCAGAAATGAGGGGCTGATCCATTTAACTTTGATCATTTTCTTCCAATTTCAAATTTACAGTTTATCTAGTATGATATAGTGTTGAAGTCTATTGCAATTCAAATTCATGAACATTTATGTAATAATAATCTGTATGAATCATTTAAATCTGTTAGAACATGAACATTTACAGTCACCACTGGTGTTCCCCAGGGTTCTATTTTGGGCCTACTTCTTTTCATTATTTATATACTCCCTTTGGGTTACATTTTGAGGAAACATGGTATTAATTTTAATTGCTATGCGGGTGACACCCAACTTTACCTGTCTGCCAAACTAAATGGTTCTTTTTCTCCACCATCTTGTCCAGCTGTTAAGCTGAAATTAAATATTGGCTTTCAGATACCATCCTGAAGTTAAATTGCAACAAAACTGAGGCCCTACTTGTTGGCAGTATATCTTTTTTGTCTAAATCTAATTGTTTTTCCTTGTACATTGGCAATAATGCAATCTGTCCTTCCTATTAGGTTAAAAGTTTGGATTTTTATCAGGGATAGCTCACTCTCCTTTGAAACTCAAATTAATAATATCACACGGGCTGCATACTTCCACTTGTGTAATATTAACTGCCTACTGACTTTTAAAACGTCTTAAGACATATATTTTTAGACAGGCTTTTTTATGTTTTATTGAGTCTTTACTGGACTTTATCTGTATGTGTGGAGTGTTTGTTGTGTGTTTGTGTCTTGTGTAGTGATTTGTATATTATGTTTTATCTTTGTGTGCTTGACCTTGGTTGTTTTGAAAGGCACCATTAAATAAAATGTTTATTATTAATTATTATAAAAATTACATTATTATTATTATTGTTTTATTATTATTATTATTATTATTATTATTATTATTATTATTATTATTATTATTATTATTATTGTTGTTGTTGTTGTTGTTCGATCCATATCAAGCAGTCTCATCTCATTCCATTGCAGAGGGCTTAGTTATTATATTATCTGCCCTGCCACAATGTACGGTTTTGCCAGAGCCTGGAAAACAATTGTAGGTAGATGTCTGCAGAGATGTGTAGAAAGGTGGGCTGGCATCTGACAGCCATGCTCAAAGATGAGAGTCTTTAATGCATGGCTCAGGGGACATGCCATACCAGGCTAGGAAAGGCAGTGAGTGCTGATGTTGTTTCATGTGTTTTTGACCTGTTGAAGTGTTTACTTGCAGACGGCCAATCCACGATGTGTGACAGAGGGGTGCTGTTGACTGTCATTTCATTTGCAGCATGGGAGCTGTGGTGTGACTCTGTTATTAGTGCTAAATTCAGGTGCACATTTAAATGACGCAGAGTAGATAGAGCTAACTAATTGGGGTATGAAAGGTATGAAAGGGTATGAAAAAATCAAATTCCACTTGCTTGTGGACACATTGTTTGAAAAATTCAGCATTGTTTAAGAACTTGTAATTCACTAGTCACATTGTTTTTTTCTTCTGTGTGCTCCTGCAGTTCAGGAGTGATTAAGACGGTGATAGAAGTTGCCGAATGCAATGCACGCAATATCACATGCCAAATGCAAAGCTAACATCAGCAAAAATATAGGTGGTGTGTATTTTTTGCAAAATACTTTCTCCTGTAAAATGTAATGTGCAGGGACTACTGAAGTAAGCCATTCAGAGTTTGACATCCTGAAAGGTGTAAACGCTACAGCTGTGGCACTTTCAAAACATTGCTTTCTTAAAGTGGGTCAGCTTCCTTCTGGCTAAATTGATGCCATTTAGGATCCTTAAAAATGTAATATAGTAATACTTTATTTTAAGGACCAATTCTCACTGTTAACCAGTATTGCATATTAGTAGCATATTAAAGGTTTAAACCTGTTAACTGTCATCTGTCCCCTCTGTGGGACGCCTACATTTACTTCACTATATTACAATTAAATCTAAGTTCCAATTCTCACAATCAACTAACTAACTATTTACAGTATTTTGCCTCAATAAATACTTTGCTACTTCTTAATAGTTAGTAAGGTAATTATTAAATTTAAGTATGGGGTGGATTAAGGGATCTAAAATATATTTTTGCAGAATAAGGCATTAATATGTGCTTTAAAAGTACCATTAAAAATAAAGTGTGAGCTATAATATTTATATTTGCATTAATGCATATGCTTTTATCCAAAGCGAATTAGGTAATATTTTTGTTGATAGACAGGGCAATTAACTCACATTAATTTGCACTACGTGTCAACAAACTTGCATTAGAATATTAGTAGACTGTTGGGTTAGGACTAGAGTTAGTAGAATAAGTTGGCATGCATTTACACAGTTACATATATTGTAAGTATTTTGTCTTTTCAGAAAAAAAAAAATAGACATGGTCAACCAGACAATGACCACCTCTGAAGGGCTGGCAACATCTCTTCTCAGGTGTTCTGGATACAGATTAGAGCTTGTGTAAATCCTAGTTACATCCTGTGGCAAAACAGAGAAATAAATAAACACATAATTAGCATAGCTTCTGTTCCAACCAAGTAAAAATAATTAGTGTAACCCAAGCTAAAGAATAATACTGCACATTTGATCAGATACAACTGCAGTCACAAATTATGAGATCCATTATTCGAATGCTTGGTGAAAGTGGTGTGTTTTTAATCTAGATTTAAACAGAGAGAGTTTGTCTGAACCCCTAACATTATCAGGAAGGCTATTCCAGAGTTGTGGAGCCAAATGCAAAAAAATCTCTACCTCTTTTAGTGGATTTTGCTATCCTAGGAACTACCAAAAGTCCAGCGTTATGTGACCTTAGGCAGCATGATGGAATGTAGCATGGTAGAAGGCTAGTTAGGTACGAAGGAGCTAAACCATTTAGGGCCTTATAGGTAAGTAATAATAATTACTTAATAGGTAGCCAGTGCAGAGACTATAAAATTGGGGAAATATGATCATATTTTCTTGACCTGGTAAGAACTCTAGCCACTGCATTTTGCACAACCTGTAGCTTGTTTATTGAAAATGCAGGACAACCACCTAAAAGTGCATTACAATAGTCCAGTCTAGAGGTCATGAATGCATGAACTAGCTTTCCTGCATCAGAAACAGGTAACGTTTCATAGCTTGGCAATGTTTCTAAGATGGAAGAATGCTGTTTTTGTAACATGGGAAATATGTTTTTCAAAAGGCAAGTTGCCGCATAATATAACATGCAGATTTTTGAATGTAGAGGAAGTAACAGTACATCGGTCTAGTTACAATCTGTAGTCTATGTGATTGTGTGTACTGTTTTTTGGTCCAATAAGTAATATCTCTGTCTTATCTGAATTTAAAAGGAGAAAATTATTGGTCATCCAATCTTTTACATTTTTAACACACTCTGTTAACTTAGATAATTTAGAAGTTTCATCTGGTCTCGTTGAGATATATAGTTGAGTATCATCAGCATAACAGTGGAAACTAATCCCGTATTTTCTAATTATATTATCAAGGGGCAACATGTATATTGAAAATAGCAGAGGACCTAGGACAGATCCTTTTGGCACTCCATATTTTACTGGAGATAAATGAGATGACTCCCCATTTAAATAAACAAAATAGTAGTGATCAGACAGGTAGGATCTAAACGATCTTAGAGCCTGCCGTTGAATACCTGTATAGTTTTGTAATCAATCTATGAATGTGTCATGATCTATAGTGTCGAATGTAGCACTAAGATCAAGTAAAACTAGCAATGAGATGCAGCCTTGATATGATGCAACCAGCAAGTCATTTGTAATTTTAACAATTGCAGTTTCTGTGCTATGGTGGGGCCTGAAACCTGAAATTATTCATACAGATCATTTTTTGCAGGAAGGAACACAGTTAAGCAGACACAACGTTTTCTAATAATTTAGACATAAATTGAATATTTGAAATGGGCATACAATTTGTCAGTTCACAAGGATCTAGTTGTGGTTTCTTAATAAGAGGCTTAATAACTGCCAGCTTGAAAGGTTTTGGGACATGACCTAAAGATAACAACGAGTTAATAATATTGAGAAGCGGTTCTTCGGCTACAGGTAACAACTCTTTCAGTAATTTAGTGGGTACAGGATCTAATAAACATTTTGTTGGTTTACATACAGTGATACGTTTATGTAGCACTTCCTGTCCCATAGTTGTAAAGCTCTGCAGTTTATCTTTGGTTGCGATGGATGAAACTGAAGTATTAAATGCTGTAGAATCTACATTTGTTATTGTATTTCTGATGTTATCTATTTTATCAGTGAAGAAATTCATAAAGTTGTTACTATTAAACGTTGATGGAATATTTGAATCAGGTGCCATCTGGTTATTGGTTATTTGACGCTGCTGGGGTTCAGGCCATCAGTGCGAAGAAGCTTAGGACGCTCCCAGAAAAGATTAAAATTATTAATAAATAGCAGTTTCTGTTTTTTACACCATGACAATAACCATTCATTTAAAGAAACAAGTCTACTGAACCTTTTGTGTCCTCGTCGACACGTGGGCAGTAGTCCTGACACGATGATTGTCACCACGGGACTCAATCTCGATCAGTGAGTGTGCATTTACCTTCAGCTAGAGTAGCACAGACATATCACACGATGGAGTCCCCGACGATCACAGCATCGCATTCTGTCTCACGGAGGGGAGCGAAGCGGTTCTAGGTGGAGATCTCAAAGACCAGACGGGGAGAAGTTGTTGCCCGGGGCCTGGCTCGCGGACTCCGCTGTGGATGAACCCAGGATATTCTGCCATGATTCCAGTTCGAATCAAACATATATGTTCCATTCAAAGTGCATTGAAGTGTGTAAGACATGAATTTAAAATATTTATTTACCAAGGTATACTGTATGATGTCACACTTCTCCATGTGTGAAGACGTTTCACAGCGCAAATCCATAAATGAATTTTCCGAAGTGAAATAAACTTCAAACATCCCTTGCTCACGGACACTCTGTAGAGACCATGCCGATCAGAACACAGTTCATGCACAGTGTTCACTTCTAAAGAGCTGATTATCTGAATCAGGTGTGTTAGCAAAGAGAGACATACAAAATGTCCAGAGCAAGGGGGCGCGAGATCTATTCCACCAAAATCACACACATTAACACAGACATGTATATTGCCAGGCTAAACTCTCTGAGATTTGTCATGACAGAGCCACTCTAATGACTGCTATAGTTGACATAAGGTTGTAAAGTTACTTGAAGTCAGAAGAATGTCTAAAGTGGACTATTAAAATAAAGTGTATACAGCATATACAAGTGAGGAATTCAACAAACCATTTATCATAAGGAGGCAATAATATGAGAAGTTTTAGCAATCCAGTGTCTCAAACATTGTCCAGAATAATATAAGCTAGAACAGTGGTTCCCAAACTTTTTTCAGCATGCACCCCTTTCTAGTGTTTGGCACCTGCCAAGCACCCCCCAACACCTTACTCTGGTTAGATTTCACATTTTTAATTGCAATAACTAAATACAAATATTCACTGTAAATTAGAAAACATAATAATAATAAAAGATCACTTCCTTTTTTTGTGAGATGGATGGGCCTGCATGTTTGCACACAGATCATATACATTAAATATATATGATATATAAATATAAATATTTAATTTCTTTAAAGTGCCCGTTTTTAACCTGGATTCACGAAACATTCTTAAGAAGAAATTTCTTCTCAACTTCCATTTTCTTCTTATTTTTTAATTTTAGAAAAAACTTAAGGATATTTTGTATTCCCAAAAAAATTCATCTTAAGAATATTATTTGAAATGAATTGTTATATTTGAACATTAAAGCAACAGCTACATAAAATACATAGGAGGACTAGAGATGTGCACAAATTTTCAGAAGGGACAGCGATGACTGTTAATGTAAACATGATCGCTCATGATTAGCCTGTGTGTGACGCTGCTTTTTGCTGACTTCAAAACTCATTAGCAACCCTGAAACGAGTCAGGGTTAATTTTAGCTTATTAATACATCATCTTTGGCAATATTCGGTGCATATGAGTGCACAGGATGCATTTGCTGTAGAAGCGCAGACTAAAATACCGTAAGCGTTCACTCAGATGAAAGTGCAAAAACACCACACAAAAATGTATGAAACATATTGCTGCAGCTTAAGACAGGCTATTTTAAAAGTAACTGTTCAAAAACAGGCCGCATTAAAACATGAAGCTGAGCGCCATTCAAAGTCGCAACAAAAATATACAGTCTGGTGCGTGCTTATGATTATGATTATTAGGGTAATCTACAGGAGTGAGTTTAGCAGCAACATGTATTTATTCAGATAACGGCTGTTAATTTCTTCTTAAGAAAAAAAAATAAGATGTTCTTAGGAATATATTTGAGAACGTTTTAATATTTTAATTTATTTCTTGAGAAGATTTTTTTTTTAATTCAGCCCCAGGTGTCCATTCTGTTGAATGTAGTAAGTGAAAAAATGAACGAATTATCCGTTAGCACCTAATTTGAACTAAAAGAACAGGGCGGGGCTATTGTGACACAAACGTGCTTGTAAAATGAAATGAAATCAATTGTAATTTATACAGTAATGTAGTGTGTAATGTGAAATGTGAAATTTTATTTCTTAATAAAACCTTTGCATGTAAAGTTTACCTCAGTTAAATACATAAAAATAATAAAGAGCGATCTTTTTCCCCGCCATTACAAACATTCTCTTGCGCACCCCTGGTGGTCAGTCTGCGCACCACTAGGGGTGCACGCACCCCAGTTTGGGAACCACTGAGCTAGAAGAAGTAGGGATACAGAAATAGGGAAAGCATTGAAAAATGGGATTTGTGAGATCATTCCACCAACAAGGAACAGTGAATTTTGTGAAAAAGGTGTTTTTGGCCTGTATGTGATATAATATATCAAATGCTTATGAACAACACAGAAGTCATTGACTAAAAATAAATAAATAAATAAATTATATATATATATATATATATATATATATATATATATATATATATATATATATATATATATATATATATATATATATATATATATATATATATATATATATATATATATATATATATATATACACACACACACACACATATATATATATGTGTATATATATATTTGCTTCTCTAGTGGCCGCCTGAGCATTCCACGTTGCGCTTCCTGTTTGAGGAATTGTGCATGTGGCTGATGGGAAATGATGTGTGCTCTGCAGAGAAGTGATGTGTCCTCTGCAGAGAAACAGAAACTTCTCTCACTGCCTGCTATCCATCACGGGTGTCAACCTCAATGTTAACTTTTTTTGCAGTCAGTCTGTCTCCAGCAAGTTTGCTTTCTGTACTCTTTGAGTTGTTTTTTTCCATTTGCCTGCTCTCAGCTCAACCTCACTGTGTTAATGGACCAAAATGCAAATAAATAAATAAAAAATAAATTTAGCCACAGCAGATGAAAGTGGCAATTTGTCATGCATTTGTGATATATAATCATTAATGCACTGGCTTGCATTTTTCCAGACACGTGCAAAATGTTTTAAAATGTTCTCTTCTGTTGTGCTGGTCAGACTTGTCAGTTAACTTGATTGATTCAATAATATGTACAACGTGAATTTTCTACAAATCTATGATTTAACGAAACAAAAACAAAACAAACAAACAAAAAGCCTCAAGGATGGAGATCAGTGCCTTAGCCCACCTATAAGCCTAACGAGTTTTTTTTTTTTTTATGAAAACATAAAATGTTGCATGATTTCATATGAATTACCCATTAATTTTCAAAAATGTTAAATAGTTACAAATTACCAGGAAAGTATTGTCTTTAAAATATATCAATACCTAAAAGTTAATCCATTTAGTATACTAATACCACTGCAAAAATTACAATTTAGACAATAGCCCAAAGAATATACAGATTACAGAAATAATAATAATAATAATAATAATAATAATAATACTAATAATAATACAAGTACTCTATCAATTAAATATTTGAAGAAAAAAGTGAATTATGGCCTTAAGATGCATAAATTAATATATATACATATATAATTACCTAGCATATATATAATTACCTAGCATTACAACTACAGTTATTTTCAGTTATTTTTTTGCCTGATTTTATAAAGGCTGCTTTACTCCTCTAACTCTGCAATTGATTGTTCACATGGAAAGTTCACGAAACACTGACTGCAATGGGATGAAGTAGGTCCCGCAGGGCAAAAAAAAAAAAAAAAGTGGACCTGTGCCATTGTTCCAATTGAACAGTTTGGGGTAATTTGCTCTTGGCTGCTTATGGAGTTGTTTCCCAGGAATTTCTAGGCAGATCATTGCCATTTGGAGTGTGCCGTGTGCAACTTTTAGTTAAGAAGTAATTTTGTAATGGATGCTTTTGAATACATTAATTAGCACTGACACAAAACAGAAAATTAATTAAAATGTTACAGAATAATGTGCAATATAACAGCATTATAAATACATAGATATATGGAGGGACATGGCAAGCTACAGTCCTGAAGCTCTAGATATTAAATTGTGCTTTTTTAAAGTCTATATATATTTTATATATATATATATATATATATATATATATATATATATATATATATATATATATATATATATATATATATATATATATATATATATATATATATATATAAGAATCAGGTGAAAAATGTGCTAAAGAAAATATATTGCAAAAAAAAAAAAAAAAAAAAAAAAGTGCTTATGCTTTGTTTTATAAAATTATACAGAATAAACCAAATAGACCTAAACAGAAAATGTGTTGTCATGTGACCTCATCAAATATTTATGCTACCTTTCAATTTTTAGTATAATGCATTCTGGGAAATTAAATGTTACTTCGCCCTATTCCACAAAGTTAATAACTCTGGAACTGCAGGAAAGTGATAAAACAATTTGGATGGGGTAAAACTTGACCTGCTATTTTAAAGATGCTCCATTGTTGTCACATGATCTCAGAATATTGCATGTTAAATGAAAGGCATTTAGACATCAGTTTGGATATATTAACTGTTATTTACCATTATACCATGGATATATTACTGTTATTATACTTTTTTTTTTTTTTTTTTTGTACTGCAAGATTAAGAACAGGAAGAAATGCTTGCTATTTCTTTCTTGCAAATAATTCCAAATGTTGTAATCTATTTCAAACCTACTAATACCTAATAATGACTATATAGTATAGTAGCAATTTGGATGCAATGTACTGTCTACTTCCATCTCTTTATAAGAGCTTTGAACTGCTCTGTATTGTTTTGTTAATGATAGTATACACACACACACACACACACACACACACACTCACACACACACACACACACAATCAGGAAATCTAGCTCCTAGAGTTTAAGTGCAAACACAATGCTGTCTTGTCTGTTGTTGATTGGCCCAGTTTGTGGCCTCTGTCTTTTTTACATGGGGATATAATTATGGTTCATGCACTTGTAGATATTTAGTATCTGCTCTGCCAGACGAACAGCCAACACATTTCTTACTAGTGCACTATACCAGTGGTTCCAAGCCTTTCTCAACTCGCGGCCCACACAACCAAACAAATATGTTTGTAAATATTTAATATGTTTGTCACTGCAAAAAAAAAAAAAAAAAAAAAGACTGACTATTGTTGGGTTAATAACTTACCAATGTACTAGATTGTTAACTCTCTTTATTGAATGAACTGGCAATGAACAGAAAATAACTCGGGCTGGCATTGCTCAGAAAAACGGGAAAACGAGAACCAGGAAGAGCTCGGCAGCGGGTAAACAGTCTGCGGAGCAAGCAGTAAGGAGGGAACGTGTTGACAGACATAAAAGACATGTCTACAAAGACATAAAAATACGTCCACTGGCCATAACTTTGCCCAGTGGGTTAGGTTGATGTTAAAATACACAATATAGTAATTTTCACGTAATAGTTCCTTTAAAAACAAACAAAAATTTCAAATACATGTGACTTCATGCCACACGACTGCTATCGTATGAAGGTATAATCAATACTGGATTTATTTAACATGCATGTACCACGTGTTGAGTTCAGTGTAAAATGCATTGAGTAAAGAAGTTAATATTCAAGACTTGGTATGTCCGTGTGCTTTGGACACAAAATTTCAATAATAAAAAAAGTTATTTGACCCGTGTTATGGTCTTTTGTTTATTTCGACTATTTGAATAATAAGTCATGGCCTGCTCCCCAGGTGCTGCAGCATAAATGATGAACATTGCTGTGTGTGTGTGTGTGTGTCTGTGTGTGTACTTTGGATGGGTTAAATGTAGAGCATGAATTCTGAGTATGGGTCACCACAAAATATTAATGCATTGCACCACTAGATTACAATGCAACATAACAGTTATTGATATAAGAGCAGGCCGTGGGTTATCAAATAAGCAAAGAGCTGAAATGTGTCACGTGACATTATAATAAACACCCATATTAATTAAATAAGTCAATATTATTCAAGCTATTTTTATTAAGCATAACAGTCCAGAATTACCTAATAGATGTGCATTGATATCAATGTTAGTTACAAACTATAAAAATCCACCTGCAGTTTGTCAAACTCATGATCATTATCTGGGAGAATATAGAATACAGAATATAGACTCGCACTTTCTCTACAGTCAAACACTAAATGCTAATTTTGCCCCATAAAATCACAGACAATCACAATGAAATTAAATGCAGTTATAAAATGTTGGCTTATAATTTTTTAACTCTAGGCCTACAATAAATTTAAAAGCAGTTATAACTTGCCAAAATCTATATTTTTGCCTCAAAATCAATTTAGAATTTTTATTGTTTCAGTTTAAATATGAAACATTGCAATAGGTATTATTTTAATAATAATAATCATCATAATAATAATAATAATTATTATTATTATTATTATTATTATTATAAATGCAGCATGAGATAAAGGAAAATTTTCTGGTTTGGTGTTGATGAAGTGGTACTTGAGTCTTACTAATGGGCTGTAGGGTTACAAAAGAGAGAGAGAGAAAAAAGATTGTTCTATAGCTGAACAATTATAACTGAAATTGTAAACATGAGATAATTTTGTCATTATTTATATCATTTTGGCAGTGTATGATATTTACCTTTTAATATCTGTTTAGTATTTAAGCTGAATAACTACATTTTTTTTCTTTTTTTATCTTTCTCTCTTTCTCTCTCTTTTTATCATGCACAATGGGCTGTATTGACTGATTCGCCTAATGACATTCCTAAGGGAAAACCTGCTAAAGGGTGGACATGTTACCATGAGCTTCTGGATTTTTTAGGGTCATTAAAATAACAGAGGGCTTTCCTTTTGTTGAAAAAAAAAAAGAGGAAACTGCAATTTGTCAAAGTTTTAGCACCACTCTGCAATTAATTTACATATAGTCCAACTGTCCCTAATGATTAATGTGCTCTTCAAAATGCAAACTAGAGCTTACAAATGATTTCACCCTTCAGGAAAGCTGAACAAAAGTGTTTTCATAAAAGGCAGCATTATCACATGGATGATAAATGAAGAAGACCACTGGACTAAAAATTGCAATACGGGGTTGAGATGATCTATAAATGATATTGTGTTTACAAGCTCTGGTTATTAAGGACATGTACTTGACCATGTTCAGTCCTCAGTACTCAAATGCAACTAGTTTCTCTTGAAATTTAGCACAGTTATCAATGATTGTGTTATGCACAACATGAAATCTTATGCATATTGTAATACACTATTACATATAGATGTTGCCATCATAAAATATAACATTATATGCTATTTTATATTGTAAAATAATAATAGTAATAAAAATAAATATATGAGATAAAATACTTTCACTTCAGTCTTAGGTGGTCATAAGATTATTGTACTGAAATAACATTTATGTGGTTTTATTCAGACCATGCAGCAAATAAAATAAGCAGACATTTCTACTTATTTCATTTGCTTTTACAAGAAGTTATATTTTTTTTTTAGGTTTTGCATATTAGACAACCAGTTTTCTGGTGTATCCTCGCATGCATTCTCAACCAAAGACTGAGTGAGCACAGAGGCCTTTGTAAGAGTGATTGAAATTGAGCTGAACTCATAGAGAACTGAAAGCTTGTGATAATTGTATGTGAATCTTCTCTCTCCTGAGTGGATGTCTACAGGTCCATCGCATCTGCTCAAGAGTGGAGTGTGAAATATCACACACTCCCGAACTCCCTGGAGACCTAATGTCTGCTGTAGCAGCTCCTTTAAGACCTGACATTTACAACAATATACACTAGATGGACAGATCAGTTGTCGTCCAAAGGAACTATGGAAATTTTTTCTTCCTTTTTCTTAGATTTTCATTTGGCCACAAGTGAATGCAGTCAATTGATATATTCCACATTAAACTGGTAGTATAGAATATTAGAAGTGTTACAATATATTTATTACAGTAATATTACAGTGGTTTTCATTATTTCACACAGATTGTGTGTGTGTGTGTGTGTGTGTGTGTGTGTGTGTGTGTGTGTGTGTGTGTGTGTGTGTGTGTGTGTGTGTGTGTGTGTGTGTGTGTGTGTCTGTGTGTGGGTTTACTGCCAGTCAGTTGGGACATTTTGGATATTCTCTTGATATTGCTTAAACTGCTTGAAATTAGTTTTGTAGACATAAAACATAAAATGTGTTTATGTACAAATTAATTTACAAAAATAAATAAATAAATAAATAAATAAATGTTTAATTGATGAGTTGATCCAATTAGTACACAATAACTTGTTCAATACTGTTTAAAGGTATCTCAGGATGCTCCTAATGAAGTTAGTCAAGATAATGTCCAGATTATGTTGAACTTCAAACCTAAATATACAATTTTAAATAACAACATGGTTTCCATACTTCAATTGATGTTATTTCATAGTTTTTATTACTTTATTTTTATTTTCTACATTTTATAATAATAATAAAAAAAGTAAGCCTGCATTTCCGAAATTTCGGCTGTAAAATAACATTATTATATAATGAGTCATGAGGAAAAGGGAGTTATGTCATAGACCTTAATATAATCATTACTGACAACTTGGAAACCATCTTGGTTATATTTTGAGGTAACTCTTTTCCAATCAAGCAAGTGAATATATAGGGAAAAGCAAAAATCTTCAAATCAAAAATATTAAGTTCCTCTTCTGGAACTCGAACTGCGTCGGAGAATACTTTGGGAACGCCCTTCAGCGTGTCCGGCTCAGAACCACGTTGGTCATCAGTTCAATAGATGGGCGAGATGTCATAGGCAGGTGACATCAGAGACCAGAGTCTTTCAGCAAGCGCTCTGTGTGTGTGTCAGTTTCTATCTGTTTGTGAGTCTTATTTAGTATTTTTTGTTCACTGATAAGCTCCATTATGTCAAAACTTCAGTCAAGAGAAGTTTTTTGGGCTAAAGCAGGCAGCATTCAGGCTGTGTTTTTCCCTGCCCACAAAATAAAAATATATTGGGGTAGGGACACATGCAGTTTCTGTGTTCTCTACTTGAGAGCGAAGCACATGACGACATTGTTTTTTATTGCTTTGCTTCACTCTCAGAAGGTTATTTTTAAGGAGGGAGCATTCACTAGCGTTTCTCGCAGTGCCAGTCCCGCTTTTGCCAAGGCGGAGAGTTGGCTATGTTCTCGGGTTTCACTTTCTGATCTGGTGGATGGAATGTAGAATGGTGATTCCCTATTTTCTTCCTCAACCGCCCGATCTGGCACCCACTTTTGGGGTTTCGGAAGCTCGTGCTGTGGTCGTTCACTGCAAGGAGAATGCACGACGCTCCTCCTGTCTTGGCAGATTGACATGGAGGGGGTCAATGAGCTCGCAGTTTCAAAAACATCAGATGCACAAACATCAGTTGAATACGCAGTTACCCAAGCATATTATGCCTAATATTTTAAATGAGCAGCATTAACGAGGATTGTAGTTCATGCAGTCGGCTCTCAGAAAAAATAAGGGGTCTGATTGTGCTTCTCCGCTCTCACCAGGGAAGCCAGTGCTGTGGTTTCTTCCCCCTTTGAGTGTGAACTCGCTACTGCAGCTATTTATCTCAGAGAAGATTTATATTGTTTGTGTGACCAAGTGTTACGACTGGGAACACAGGAACACAGGAGACGAGAGATCCAAATGCAGTGTGGGTTCTAATGGGAAATCCAAAATCCAACAAGCAGGGGGTCAAAACCAAAAATCAATCCAAAACAAACAGTAACAGGAACAGGAACAGGAACTAGAAACTAGGAACGCATGGAAACTGGGTGACAGAAAGTAAGGACTCCATAAAAACAAACAGAAAGAGACCGGTTAATATAGGCAGGGTAATGACTATCAAGTGAAGACACCTGAGTGCAATTAACAGGAGTGCAATTACTGTGATGAAGGGACAAGGCTTTGTGGGAATTATAGTGCCTGCGGTGAGACCACTAGTGGAGACCCAGGTAAACAGAGACTAGACACCGTGACACCAATCGTCAAAGCGGTTAATGAGGCAACACGTGTATTACATCACTTTCGGTTTTGATGTAAATCTTACCATGCCAGACTATGTATGCTTGTCTGGTTGGTTAGTTGCATTTAATTCTGAGGAATTAAATGAATTATTTATCTGACTATGAGAAGTTAGATATATCACTTGCGGTTTTTTATATGAATTGTATCACAACAGACCTTGTTTACTCATCTGGTCGTTTGATTGCATTTAATTCTGATGAATATAATGACACATTTATTTCACTTTTAGAAGTTAGATATAAAGGAGTTCTTGGGATAAAAAAAAAAAAATTGAGTAAGAGCATATGTTTACCTCTCTTCCTCTGAGGAGGTTGAGCCAGGCAGCAGGGGCTGCTGGGCGGAGCAGTCCCAACCTATCATGTTCCAGCTCCTCATTCTGGGGCATCACTTCTCATACTCAGCAGAGTCTAGAGTCAGAGTGGTGTTCACAGGCCAAAGGCTTCTAGCGGAAAGCTGTTCCACAGACCGTCATTCTCGCTAGATAGTATTTGTCATAAACTTCCTGATGCCTAAGGCCTAGGACCTTTTGATGGCCGGCTCCCTTTAGGGAAGAGCGGTGTACTCCACATTGCATGGTGCCTCTCTCTCCTCAGTGCCCTCAGGAGATCAGTCTGCCAACCCTGCCAGTGTTCCAGGCAGGTTTGTTCCTCAGAATTAAATGCAATCAACGACTTAGAAATGTAGCAGTACTAAGAGGCTCGCTACCTCTATGGAGGTCTTTAGTGTAGCTAATATGGCCGTCTCCTGCTGGTCCATTGCTTCAGGGCACCGAACTAGCTGTTCTTGTGAGACTGGTTCGCTTAGGAGGACACAAGGTGATGTGGGAGCCCCTGCCAAGTGTGCTTCATTGGGTCCTACCCCAAGCAAGCTCTGGTCTAGTCTTCCTAGCAGATGACGTGGGTCTGAGGACAGTCATTTTAAATAGGAGACTTCAGCTTTGAGAGTCCTGACGCTGTGGTGCAGGACCTCGGAGGGCAGGCCCCTCTGGGGAAGAGCAGTGTACACCGAATTACACAGTGCCCGTCTTTCCTCAGTGCCCTCAGGACATCAGTCAGAAGGTAAGGGAGTATAAGAAAAGGCCGGTGACTAACTGTCAAGCAGTTCCAGACCGCTGGGTCTGATGGCAGCTGCATCCAACGTAATATATCTTGGCCTGCTGTACATGAGACCCCTATAGTGGTGGCTCAAGACCAAAGGGTTCTCCCCGAGTGGAAACCCGCTTTGCATGCTCAAAGTCACTAGGAGGTCCTATGTGTTAGCACCCTGTCATGAGGCCACCACGAGTGAGGACCTATAGCTAACACGGAATACACTGGGTAGCATATTCCAGCTGGAGGTTTGCTAGCAGGCTGCCTGCTCATAGGAGGACTTACAAAGGCAGGTATCAACCAAAAGGTGGTGATACACATGAACTCTGAGGTACCCAGCCCGCAGAGTGGAAGTTTCAATGACAGAGCTGGCAAGATGCTTGCCAAGGGAAATACATATGCTACGAAGAGACTTACTGTGGACATACACATGTGGGATTGCCCAGAAAGTGCAATTTAATAGGGTATAAATCAACTGCAGGCGGTAGATCCTTTTCCTATATGGCGCCTAAACTCTGAAATAACCTACCTACTGTAACATTGTTTGGGAGGCAGACACACTCTTGCAATTTAAATTTAGATTAAAGACCTATCTCTTAAACCTTGCAAACTAATATACTTTTAATATCCAAATCCGTTTTAGGTATTTAGGATTTAGGATTTTTAGGTAAACCGGAACCGGGAACACTTCCCATAACACCCGATGTACTTGCTACATCATTAGAAGAATGGCATCTATGCTAATGTAGGAGCTAAAATAAAGTTTATTTTTGTTTGTTAAATAATTAACTATTGCACCCAAATGTTATGTGAGTTGGCACCACCTAGGGGTTGGAGCAGGAGGTGGAAATAAAGGACCTGTGACTTCACCTGAGGGCGTGGCCAGAACCGGAAGTAACAGTATTTGACCTCACGGCCTGACTTTATAGGAAACAGATTGATTTAATCGACTATATCTTTTCAATCCTTTATTTATATGAGAGTTTTTTTGTTTTTTTTGTATAAACATACTTTTTTGTAATAAATATTATTTCAGTTTGGAAATCTATCCTGTGGACAATGGAATAATTTTGGAAAGTGAGCGTCAAGCCTTTTTTTTGTTCAGCCACCAAAGTGGACTATTTATCTGCTACAAAAGTCAAAGACTCCTTCCTACAAGCTGAAGATATCTCAAAAAATGTGATTGTAACTGAAGAAGTGAAGTGCATGGATATCAAGGAACACATGGACTGACTGTTTGTTTGGACCGCATGTTATGTACGGCTTTATGCATTTCTTGAATCAAGTCTTTGAAATGATAGAAGAGGAACCAGACAGAAATTCATATGTAATGGAAATCTGCTTATGGAGTGATTTGATTGTAAAACCGTCCAAATTGTTGGAAGTCTACTATAGGAAAAGTGGATCATTGGATGATTTTATATCAGTCTGCTGGGCCGGGCAACATAGCAAATCCATGCATATTGATTCCATGTGCTGAACTAGCAAACAAGTGGCAAGTATGGAAGACACAGCTAATGAGTTTGATGAAGAGAAAGTCAAGGGTGACTTATCAAGCACTGTTATGGATGTAGAGATTAGTGGTCATGCGCCTAAGCTACGAAATGATAGTAAAGGAAAGCCTGCCCACTTAAAGAAAAGAAAAAATATAATGCTTGAACTTATGGAAGATGCTTCGTGTGTGCAAGAAGTGAAAGAAAATTTGAATAAATTTGTGAGTCTATTGCATGATTTTAAATCTCTACATGAAACCTATCAGGAATTGTTGTCAGAAGAAGAAGCAAGGCAAGATGAAGTAGAATGGTTTAAATCTAAAATGGCAGACATTAACACTTTTCTCTCTTCTGTTTCTGAGTGGCTGTCTGGAGTATCTAAGGCTGTGGAACCTCAGGAAGTTGCCCCTAAAGACAGCATATCTCAAATTTCCAGTCGTGAATCCAAATCAAGAGCATTTTCAGTTGCATCTGCAAGTCTACAGGTGGAAGCAGAGAGAGCTGCAGTTTTAGCAAAGGTGGCTGCACTCAGAGAAAAACATGACTTGGAGGATTGAAAAGAAGCACTTAAAGAAAGGCAAGCATTAAAGAAAAAATGTGAAGTTCTGGAGCTGAAAGCACAGCTAGATGCCTCATCAGCCAAACTCGCAGTTTTTAAGTCCGCTGGTAAATATAACGGAGCCTCAGCAGCAACAGGCTTAACATCTAATCCTCACAACGTGAACGTACCAATGGAATCTTATCTTGCTGAGATGTCATCAAAGAGTTATGCTTTCAGAGTGTGAATTCCTTTCTTTGGATAAGGTCGCTAAATGCTTTCTGTTGTGCAAACCCCAAGTGTTTGTCCCAAGAATATTCAATCCAGTCCTATCCCACAGCGTTCAAATGGCCACAGTGCAGTCAGGAAGAAAGCCAACGAGGTTCAACCACCTGGTCCAGGTTATCTCCATGCACAGTCAAACCTAGCCACAGCCAGTGCATCTGACCAGTCTTCAGATCAGTTTTCAGAGTCTGTTGCGAGTTGTGGTGTACATCTGAGCTGCTTGGAAAACATCATTCAACGCCAAAACGACATAACATCCCTTCTAGCATCAGCTTTCGAGTCTTCCTCAGAGAGATATCCCAATCTTCGATGGTGATGTTCTGAAGTACAGACCATTCATAAGAGCTTTTGAATATGGCATTGAGCTAAAAACGGATAGCAGTGCTGACCGACTGTGCTTTCTTGATCAATATACCAGTGGCTTTCCCAGAGATCTGGTAAGGAGTTGTCTTCATATGACCCCAGATAAAGGTTATGAAAGAGCAAGAGATTTGCTACAGAAAAACTTCGGAGATGAATTCAGCATGTGTTCTGCTTATATGAAGAAAGCATTAGAATGGCCTACGATTAGACCTGAGGATTCCAAGTCTCTGCAAGCTTTCGCAATATTTTTGAGGAGCTGTTGTAATGCAATGGAGGACATGAGTTACTCACATGAAATTAACTTGTCATCCAACATGAAAGTCTTGGTCTTGAAACTGCCTTACAAGCTGAGGGAAAGATGGCGATCAAAAGTGTGGGAATTTCAAGAAACCCAGAACAAAGATCTTGTCCTATTTGTTGAAAAGCAAGTGAGAGTGTATTTTAAACAACAGATTACTTTATCCGCTGCTAATCCAAAGATGTTATGGCAGACCCTTAAGGGGATCACCAGTGAAAATGTGAATAAAACGAATGTCAATATCCAAATTTCCCTGCAGGGTACTCTTATTTCAGACTCAGACAAGATTGCAAGAGCTTTTAATGATTATTTTGTATCATCTGTTAAAGAACTAGCAACCAATTTTGTAATTCCTTGCTTTTCATCTGTTCTCTCTTTAACATCTGATCAGTTTTCATTTTCTGAGATTTCACAGAATGAAGTAAAAAAGTTTGTTGCGCTCATTAAATAATA
The DNA here is from genome assembly GCF_003368295.1 of Carassius auratus. Classification (NCBI taxonomy): domain Eukaryota; kingdom Metazoa; phylum Chordata; class Actinopteri; order Cypriniformes; family Cyprinidae; genus Carassius; species Carassius auratus. Next base: position 73,355 of record NW_020524138.1, on the reverse strand, counting down.
CTCATGCCTGTGATACTTATGGTTTAAATACTTCATTTGTGAAAACTCATGCTGATAGCCTTATACCTCTTTTTCATCATTTAATGAATTTATGCATTAGGCTCTCGATCTTTCCGACTGACTGGAAAAGAGCACAAATTACTCCAATTTTTTAAATCTGATGATCCTACTCTTGTTTCAAACTATAGACCTATAGCAATACTTCCAACAATGTCGAAGTTGCTTGAAAAAACCTTGTATAACCAGTTAATTTCTTATTTAGAAATGTATAACTGGCTTAACGACTGTCAACACGGTTTCCGCGCTAAGCGATCTACTATGTCAGCATTACTACTCTTTACTGAACAAATATGTAATGCACTTAATAAAGGTCACATAACAAGACCTGTTTTTATTGACTTTCGTAAAGCCTTCGACACAGTGAATCATCAGATTTTGCTAAACAAACTTTACTCATTTAATTTGTCTTCATCTGTGATAGAAATGCTTTTTTCTTTTTTGACAAACAGGTCGCAATCTGTTAAAATTAATCATGTAACATCTCAATCTTTAATTTGTGATACGGGTGTTCCTCAAGGCAGTATTCTCGGACCTTTGCTTTTTCTTTTATATTTTAAAGATCTCCCTCAAGTGTGTAAATATTCAGAATGCTTACTGTATGCTGATGATACTGTGATTTTTTTCTCTGACTCAAATGCTGATGCTTTAAACTCTAAATGAACATTTGATCTTCAGTGTTTACATGATTGGTTAAATAAAAACCATCTGATCATCAATGTAAAAAAAAAACTGAATGTATGTACTTCCATTTACCCAGGAAAAGTCTTTCTTATGCTGACCATATTACTTTTGCAAATCAAGATCTTGTCGCGACAAAGACTTATAAATATCTTGGTGTGTTGTTACTTGACAAACACCTTTCATATCGGGATCATATTTCTGTTTTAACAAAAAAACTGAACCAGAAACTTTTTGTGTATAACAAGATTAAACCATATATTTCCTCTTCTGTTTCTGAAACTTATTTACATGCAATTGTGTTATCAACAATGTCTTACTGTCTTCCAATTTGGTATCTTACCACTAAAGAAATTACTGAACCAATAGCACGATTATACAATCGTGCTTTTAAAATCCACAGTAATCTCCCAAAATGGTCCCATCATTGCATTGCATTGAAGCGCTCAAATGCACTGACTTTTCAGCACTATATAAATAGTCACGCCATTACATTTTTTTTTTTTTTTTTCAAATTCAAAATGCTACTACATCAACATTTGACACAATCAGACAATAGGAGGCCTCTACGTCTTACTAGGTCAGTATCACAGGCACTCATACCAGTCCCTTCATAAAAAAATAACTGGTCAGAAATCCTTTTTTATACATACACAAAAATTCGGAATGATATTCCACATCACATAAGAAAAATACCATCTGTTACAGGTTTCAAAAAGGCATACAAACTGTTTTTACTGAACAGTTACACTTGTGTTCATTAATTGTTTTTAAATTGTCCTAGTTTTGTTTGTATTGATTTGTATTGTTGTTTTTAGTTCTTTGTATTTGTTTAGCTTATGTTTAAAAGTGTTGTTTTTCTTTTCCTTTTATGTTGTAAACTGTGTTTTATGTTTTATGTTCTGCAGAGCAGGAACCTGCTGGATACCAGTTTTTAAACTGAGTCAGGCCCGTTTAAACTGTATCTCAATGTTACTTTTTAACCTTTCCTGTATAATAAATGAAACGAAATGAAATGAGAGTGACTTCAGACCCAATATTAGGGGATATTCAAGATAAACCCCTAATCAAAACTAAAGACAAGTTCCCCAGAAAAGTCAAGCCGAAGTCTGGTGGAAGTACCTGTGCAACTAGTGTTTCTGCTCTTGCTTTCCATTCTACTCAGCAATCCTCTTATTTGCAAGTCTTATGTCATTTGTGTAGCAGCAGCAATCACACGTTGGAGCAGTGCAAGCTATTCGAGAAAAATAAGCACAAGGAAAAGATATAATTCATCAAAGGAAAAGGAATCTGTTTTGGGTGCCTACATCAAGGTCACATCAGCAAATACTGTAGGAAAAGGCTCACCTGTACATCATGTTCTAAACAGCACCCAAGCATCCTTCACATTGAGCAAACAGAGCAAAAGGTAAAGCATGAAAAGAAAATTGACACAAAAGAAACCGTAAACTCCTCTGCCGTTACGCAGCCAGCCGGTGGGCATATTGGGGCCGGTATACAGGATAATGTCCTTTCAGTGGTTCCAGTAAATGTCAAAGCTGTTAAAGGTGACAAAATCATCTCAGTCTATGCTTTCATTGACCCTGGAAGTTCCGCTACCTTTTGTACCGAACGTATGATGTCTCAGTTGAACGTCAAAGGTAAAATAACTCATATCCTGTTGAAGACAATGAGTCACGAGAAGTCCATGCCAATTTATGTAATCACAGGATTAGAGATCTCTGGATTGGATAAAACCAATTTCATACAATTGCCTGATGTATTCACACAAAAGGAAATGCCAGTCATTAGGGGCCCTTATGCAGTCAAGACTTTAGTTGGTTGGGTAGTCAATGGACCCTTAAGAGGAGGGAAATCCAGCATAAGTTGCTGCTGACATAAACAGAATATCTGTAGCAAATTTGGAAAAGCTTCCGATTAGTCAGTACAATCTTGACTTCAATGAAAAGGCCTCAGATGAAAAACGTGAAATGTCATTTGATTACAAAAGTTTTCTTAAAATTGCAAATGAGTCAATCTCACTATTGGATGGACACTACACACTCAACTTACCATTTAGGAAAAATAATGTGATAATGCCCAACAACCGTCACATGGCCATGCAACGTCTTCTGAGTCTGAAAAGGAAATTTAAGAGAAGTGATTCATTCCATAAAGAATACACATCCTTTCTCAGTGACATGATAGATAAAGGATATGCTGAGGTGGTCCCACAAGAAGAGGTAGATCAAGTAGAGGGAAGAACCTGTTATATTCCACATCACGCAGTCTACCACCCTAAAAAGAATACACTTAGAGTTGTGTTTGACTGTGGTGCAACATATCAAGGTGTGTCCCTGAACACAGAACTGTTGCAAGAGCCTGATCTTACCAATTCAATGGTTGGAGTCCTGCTTAGATTTTGTCAAGAACCCATTGCAATGATGGCGGACATAAAGTCCATGTTCCACCAGGTAGGAGTCTCAAAATCAGATATGAACTGTTTACGCTTCCTGTGGTGGCCAGAAGGGGACATTGAGCAAACTCCTATAGATCATCGCATGTTGGTGCAACTTTTTGGAGCAGTCTCTTCTCCAAGCTGTGCTAGCTTTGCCTTATGGAGAACAGCAGAAGACAACAGATGTTTTAGACCTCTAGTAACCAACACAGTAATGCATAATTTTTATGTTGATGATTGCCTAGTGTCTCTGCCCACAGCACAGGAAGCAGTGCAACTGAGATCAGACTTGGTGGATTTGTGCAGCTTGGGAGTTTTTCAACTCACCAAATGGGTGAGTAATAGTAGAACCGTATTGTCTGCCATTGAGGAGGAGCAAAGAGGGAAGAACATTAGGTCCTTCGATTTAGATAAGGACAAACTGCCAGTTGACCATGCCTTGGGACTTCAATGGAATGTGGAAGATGACACCTTTAGATTTACCATCATACTCAATTTAAAACCCCATACCCGTAGAGGTATTCTCTCAATGGTGAGCTCTGTCTTTGATCCTCTTGGACTTTTGGCACCCCTCACTCTCACAGCCAAACAATTTTTACAGCAATTGTGCAAAGAAGGCTATGGATGGGATAAGCCGATACCCACGTCTCAATTAAGACAATGGCTATGTTGGATTCATGACCTCCCCAAGTTGGCGGCCTTCACTGTGCCACGCTGTAAGAAACCCAATGGATTTGGTAAGCCACAGTACACAACATTGTGTGTAACACGGTCACTAAAAATGAACAGAATCCTACCCAAAAGCTTCTTTCTTACTTCTCAGATTGGACCAGATTGCTTAAAACTGTTGCTTGGTACCAAAAACTTGGAGACAGCCTGTTAGCACTCGCTGCTAAAAGGAAGGAACTTTCCACCAATGTCTGCTCTCGTTCTAGACATCAAAAACTGGCTTCCCAGCTGCATAGCTTCAGATCAACACTTAGTGGTCAGTTCTTGTCTATGAAAGATCTTAGGAGAGCAGAAAAATAAATTGTATCATACATTTAAAGACAAGCTTTCCCAAATGATTTTGAAAAGCTAAAAATGACTCAACACAATGTTCAAAAAAAAGTACCCTCTACAAACTAGATCCAATGATAAAAGATGGATTATTGAGAGTTGGAGGACGACTGTCAAGAGCGACAATGTGAGAAAGCACGAAGCATCCCATCATTCTTCCGAAACACTCCCACACGTCCAATTTGTTACTACGCCACATTCACGAAAGGTATGGGCACTGTGGAAGAAATTCTATTCTTGCCCAGTTGCGTAAGAAGTATTGGATCATCAATGGCAACACAGCAGCAAGAAAAATTATTTCTAAGTGTGTGACATGCAGATGCCTGAAAGGCAAAACTGAGGAACAAAAGATGGCTAATTTGCCAAAAGAAAGAATTCTACCAGATCTCGTTGGGGCATGCAGAGAGCTCAAAAAGGCCATTACCAATCTGAACAGCAGTAGGATTCAAAGTGCCATGCTACAAAGGGGTATTGACTGGAGTTTCAACCCACCAGGGGCATCTCACCATGGTGGCGTGTGGGAGAGACTAATCAGGTCTGCAAGATTGGTCTTAAATTCCCTTTTACCCCTTCTAAATTCCCTTTTAAGGTCTCCAGACGTTGTTTTGTGAAGTTGAGGCAATTCTTAACAACTGCCCAATCACCACTTCATCCTCTGACCCTTTCGACCTGGAGGCTTTACACCTAACCACATTCCTTTGCATAACTCACAGCCTGTTCTACCTCCAGTTGAGTTTTCTAAATCTGAATCATACACCAGGCACCGGTGGAAACAAGTGGAATACTTGGCAGATTTATTCTGGAGGATATGGACACAGGAGTATTTAACACTAATGCAAGAGAGACAGAAGTTGTGTAAAGCAAAGTATATATTATTTTCTTTTTGTAATTAGATTACTTAGATTATTAATAGCTCCTTGTATAAATGTATGTTAATGTTCAATGTTAAGTTTGAAACATTTAGGGGCTGGATATGTAGGAGCTAAAATAAGGTTTATTTTTGTTTGTTAAATAATTAACTATTGCACCCAATGTTATTTGAGTTGGCACCACTTAGGGGTTGGAGCAGGAGGTGGGAATAAAGGACCTGTTACTTCACCTGAGGGCGTGGCCAGAACCAGAAGTAACAGTCTTTGACCTCACGGCCTGACTCCATAGGAAACAGATTGATTCAATCCACTTTATATCTTTTCAATCCTTTATTTATATGAGAGTTTGATTTTTTGATTTTGTATAAACATACTTTTTTGTAATAAATATTATTTCAGTTTGAAAATCTATCCAGTAGACAATGGAATAATTTTGGAAAGTGATCGTCAAGCCTTTTTTTTTTGTTCAGCCACCAAAGTGGACCATTTATCTGCTACAGCTAATATTAGTCAGTTTCTCTCTTATTCCGAGGTCACCGTTGCCACCAGATCCAGTCTGTATCCAGATCAGAAGGTTACTGCAGTCACCTGTATCCAGTACGTATCCAGACCAGATGGTGGATCGGCACCTAGAAAGGACCTCCACATCCCTGAAAGACAGCGGAGACCAGGACAACTAGAACCCCAGATACAGATCGCCTTTAAAGACCTTGTCTCAGGTGACCACCATGACAAGACCACAGGAAACAGATGATTCTTCTTCACAATTTGACTTTGCTGCAGCCTGGAATTGAACTACTGGTTTCATCTGGTCTGAGGAGAACTGGCCCCCCCAACTGAGCCTAGGTTCTACCTGGGTTCTACCAAGGTTTTTTTTCTCCATTCTGTCACCGATGGAGTTTCGGTTCCTTGCCACTGTCGCCTCTGGCTTGCTTAGTTGGGGTCACTTTATCTACAGCGATATCGTTGACTTGATTGCAAATAAATGCACAGACACTATTTAAACTGAACAGAGATGACATCACTGAATTCAAAGATGAACTGCCTTTAACTGTCATATTGCATTTTTGACACACTGTTTTCATAATGAATGTTGATCAGTTGCTTTGACGCAATGTATTTTGTTTAAAGCTCTATATAAATAAAGGTGACTTGACTTGACAACACATGGAGGCACCTAGTCCCACACAGGGCTGACCAAAAGGGCATGCACGCAAGTGCTGGACATCAACAGTGCTGGAGGAACCCAGGGTTCTGAACTGAGGAACTCACCTGAGGGGAATAGCACACGCTTCCAGTTCGTGGAGTGGAATGGTGCAGCAAGCGGATTGACACCAAGCAGGTCCTTACTGGCCCGAAGGGGCGAGTACCCGGGTGGACACAGTCTCTACACGGAAATTATAAAATATCATAAAAAGTGTTCAGTTTCGCCCAGCCTGCAGCTCTACATATGTCTGTTAGCGTGGGGCTACCGCCCAGGAGGAGGTTATACTCCTAGTTGAGTGAGCTCTCACCCCTAGGGGACATGGCAGTCTTAAGCCTGATAAGCCCAGACAATAGCAACCACTATCCAGTGGGATAACCTCTGCTTGGATGACAGCCTTTCCCCATCTGCTGGCTTCCATAACAAACAAAGAGCTGGTCTGAGGTCCTAAGGCACTGAGTTCTTTCCATGTTAGTGCGAAGCGCATGCACTAGACAGAGCAGCGCTAGGGCTGGGTCTGCCTCCTCCAGGGGCAACGCTTGCAAGTTCACCACCTGATCCCTAAAGGAGTGGTGGAAACTTTGGGCATGTACCCAGCCAGGAAAATGCCTCAACTGAAAATGCCTACAAGTCACTGACCCTCTTCACCGAAATCAAAGCCGTCAGAAGCGCAATTTTCAGTGATAGAAACTTTATCTCTACTGAGAGCAAAGGTTCAAAGGGAGCCCTCTGAAAGGCAGATATAATTACTGAGAGGTCCTAAGAGGGAACTTGCTGAGGGCGAGGCGGATTGAGCCTTCTAGCCCCTCTCAGGAACCTGATGATCAGATCATGCTTCCCAAGAGACTTACCTTCAACAGGGTCACGGTGAGCCGAAATGGCGGCCACATAGACCTTCAGGGTGGAAGGAGACAGCCTTCGTTTCAACCCTTCCTGAAGAAAGGAAAGCACTGACTTGATCAGGCATTACCAGGAGTCCTCACGATGTGAAAAACACCAAGTGTCTTTAAGAAGTCGCGGAGGGAGCCCTGGCTCCTCTCAGGGAATGAGGTGTCCATTTCCTCAACTACCTTGACAACTGGCTGATTCTAGCTCACTCTTGAGCACAATTGTGCGAGCACAGTGATCTGGTGATCAGACACCTCGCCCGGCTGGGTCTTTGGGTCAACTGGGAAAAGAGCAAACTCAGGCTGGGGTGCCATGTGCATGCTGCGTCAGGCTGATCAGGCAAAAACACCAAGAGGTTCCACTTCAAAGCATAGGCGTGGCTGGTGGACATGGCTCTAGCTGAAGTGATGGTAGCTACCACCTGAGGTGGCAAGGTACCTAAACCTTCCATGACTCATCCAGAACCCACACATGTAGGTTCCAAAGATCAGGACATGGGTGCCAGAGGGTGCCCTGTCTCTGAGAAAGAAGGTCTTTCCTCAGAGGAATTGGCCAGGGAGGGGCGTTCGCGAAGAGTACAAGTTCGGGGAACCAGGTCCGGCTGGGCCAAAAATGCGCAACCATGAGGACCTGCTCCTCATCCTTTCTGATCTTGTACAATGTCTGTGCAAGAAGGCTTACTGGGGGAAGTGCATACTTGCGTGAGTGCCAGAGCATCCATGCCAAGTTTGCCATCGGTCAGGGAGTAAAACAATTTGCCGTAGGAATTTTCTGGAGAGGCAACAGGTCTACCTCAGCATCTCCAAAGCTTTCCCAAATCAGCTGAACCAATTGGGGTGAAGTCTCCATTCCCCGGGGAAAGACTGCTGCCATGACAGCTCGTTGGCTGGACGATTGAGCCTGCCCGGGATGTGAATGGCATGAAGGAACATCAGAGCAAGTTGTGACATGCAGTGGGAGCGTAGACCGCCCTGATGGTCGATGTATGCCACTGTCACAGTGTTGTCCGTACGGACCAGAACACGCTTGTCCTTCAGCAGGGCCCTGAAGCGGTGCAAAAGAAGCTATACTGCTAGCAACTGAGGCAAATTGTCATGCCACTGAAGTTGGGGTCCTGTCCAGGAGCCTGACGCAGCATGCCCATTGCACATGGCACCCCAGCCTGAGTTTGCTCTTTTCCCAGTTGACCCAAAGACCCAGCCGGGCGAGGTGTCTGATCACCAGATCACTGTGCTCGCACAATTGTGTGAGAGTGAGCTAGAATCAGCCAGTTGTCAAGGTAGTTGAGGAAATGGACACCTCATTCCCTGAGAGGAGCCAGGGCTCCCTCCGCGACTTCTTAAAGACACTAGGTGTTTTTCACATCGTGAGGACTCCTGGTAATGCCTGGACCTTCGACGCCTGGAGAGCAAGGTCGGTAGCGGTGTGCACCTCCTGCAAAACCCCCGGGTCAGCACTGCCGGCGTGCAGCTCTTTGAGCAGTTTGGCCTGGTAGACCTGAAGGGTGGCCATGGTGTGCAGGGCAGAAGTGGCCTGACCCGCAGCTCTGTAAGCCTTGGCCACGAGCATGGATGAGAACTGACAGGGCTTGGACGGAAGCTTGGAACCATGCGGAGGTGCTCTGAGGACACAGTTGCATCACAACAGAACGCTCCACTGGGGGAATCCCAGAATACCCTTTGGCCGCTCTGCCATTGAGGGCAGTAAAAGAACTGTTCGGGCAGTAAAAGGTGCCTTCCATGAACTGGTCACTTCCTGGTGCACTTCCAGAAAGAAAGGAACCAGCTGGTCGATCAGCATGAGTAGCCCTTAGGTACCAATCATCCAGCCTCGAGCGCTCGGTGCAGGGTGGAGGATTTCAGTCAAGCCCGATGCTCTCAGCTGCCCAGGAAAGCTTGGGATTGGACTCGGTCAATGCTGGCACTCCCGAGGGAGGCAATGCAGCCGAATCCTCATCTCCCGAGGACTCAAACCCGCCTTGTGATGCGGTGATTAACATAAGGAACCCTGAATGAGATGTCAGGAGCCTGAAAGGGTCCAGGAACTCATCCAGAAACTCAACCGGCTGCAGCGTTTGTGAGGGGATATGGCCCAAGGAGGTTGGCTTGTCAGGGAAGCCCACGCGGTAACCCTCAGATCACCCTGGCCACCAGCCGAAGTAGCCCTCTACGCAGAGAGGAGCTAGAAAGGGGTGTGGCAGAGGGGACTCTGTACCTTTAAGGTAGTCGAGTCTCGATCTTAACGCCGAGATGGTCATGTCCCCGCAATGAGATTATGAGAAGAAAACTGTTTCATAACTGAAAAGCAGGAGTTACTTAAGACGGCAAGTTGAGTACACATTTTGGAGCACAATGGAATGAGGAAGAGAGTCCACTTCATCTCAGCCAACCTCTGAATTACCTGGAGGACAATGTTAAGTTTAACCAGAAGTCTGGAAAGACTGAGCAATTAAATTTCAAAGATGGAGAGCTGCATGAGCCGGTGGCCCTGAAGGTGTGAGAGAATAATGGTTCAGGAAGTGTCCTCAGGAGCAGCAGAACATCCGTTTATCTTGTACAGAAGTGACATCTAGTCTCTAAACTGATTAAAAATCACTTATGCTAATTATATAAATTGTCACCAGACTTATCAACTGAAAAAATAAATAAATAAATAAATAAACATTAGGACAGATGATGCAAACATTACACACTTTAAAACCATGCTGTATGTGAACAAAAACACTACATAACTCTACATATGCAAGCCTTATTATGTGGGTTTACATTCTGAAATGTGACAGAACAACATGTTTACAAGTCTGTGACATGTTTTTTATAGCTTTGGAGTGCAAGTCAAGCCTTTCAAAGACAGATTTACTAAAGTCTGAAGTATTTTGTTAATAGTTTGTTTTTTGTTAATAGTTTTTCATAAACTGGATGGTAGTTTTAAAACATTGTCAATAAGCATTCAATGTCATTTATTGTTCATAAGCCTTAATTTTAGAGTCCAAGTGAAGTCTCATGCCACCTCTTTTGAAGTTAAGTCTCTTTTAAGTGACTTGAGTCTGAGTCTCATACCACCTGTGTTGTGGGTATCCCAATACAAGTATCGCAAGTTATGTAATCAATTCCTTTTTTGAAGAAATCAGTAAAGTAACGTATTACACTTACAAGAAAATATCTGAGATATATTTTCAAATAAGTAATTCAAGTTACTTTCTTTTCCTGTCTAATCTCTGACACCTCTCCTGTCCCCATGCTGTTGGAAATGAGGCAGAGGCACTTCTTTCAGGATAAGTCTTATTAATTTCACTTTTGGTGTATAAGGGCTTTTACAGTTTTGTTGTTGTTGTTGTTTTACAAAATAAATAAGAAAGCCCAGCTGATAAAAAGTAAAGCAAAAGTAACATAATGAGTACTTAATTTTTTTATAACGCAATATGATGATGAATTACTTTTAAATTGAATTTTCCCCAACACTACAGACCACAATTCACAACACAACAAGTTGCAGAGCTATGCATTACCAATAAGTATCAAGGTGCTGCTGGCTACCTGCATATTAACATATCTGGTTGCATAAACATGTAACTCTACTGCCTTAATGAGCACTGAGGTTTGTTACAGCCACAGTAATCCTTACTGTGGCTGTAACAAACCTCAGTGCTCATTAAGGTTAGGTTAGGTATCTACGATGGGACCTAGAGCATTCATGTCTTGTATGTTTTTGCCATTAGGATTATGATCTGTTTCGCAGAAAACTGGGATAAAACATGACTAGAGTTTCTATCCAGATGTTTCTTTCATGCTTTACCAAAATTAAAGTTTGTTTCATCTTCAGCACGTGGCAAAAAAAAAGAAAAAAAAAGAAAAAAAAATCCTTGAAAGGATGCAGTTTTATAAACAGATTCAGCAAGCTCATCATTTTTCTTTTTTTTTTTGGACCACTGAGGCTCCCAACAGAAGACATCAGTTAATCTATTCAGTGCAAACCACGGGGTGACACATTCTTGCATCGTGCAAGAAGCCCTTAGAGTACGGCAACACGGCAAGTTATGTAGTATTCTTTCCTGTGAACTGTGTTAAGGTTTGACCTTTCATCCCTGTTGGTGTCATGCCATTAACTAGAACACATGCCTAGTCCTCCCCCACACTCTCTAGTCAGCATGGGCAATACATTCTCTTTGTCTTTTCCCGAGTGCAGTCTCCTACTCCCACCGCTACAGCAGTGGCTCCATCCCTGACCTTGAAGAAGCTATAAAACCCTACACAGCCCTCTGCCAAACAGTTACAGTTCATAGTTTAATTTGTCTTGCGACGTTTATGCAGAGGTGATTTAATATATAACATGCAGGATATATATATATATATATATATATATATATATATATATATATATATATACAGTATATATTACTTATATAAATATTACTTTTTTTAAGGTGCTTCTTGTCATTTATGAGTGGGCTAAATATTTAATTGCCATCTTTTCATATAGATCTTAGCTGATTTGAAAGACGGTGGAAATTTGAGTTGCTTTCAAAATATTGTTTTGCCAAATTATATTTCTATGCATGCAAAATATATCATTGGATTTGTTTTGCATGTGTGTCACATGAGTTTAGGCTCTGTAAAGTTGAAGAACTGTTAAGGACTTCAGCGTATTGAGCATTTAAAAAAATGGTGTGAAGGGGAAAGTGTTTGCCAGTTGAAATTACTTTAAGGCTCCATACGCTAATCAGCACGAGCATCAGCGATACTTTCAAAATTCTCACTTTCTCAATGCTATCGTTGTGTGTTCAACAGAATAGAATACAAAAATGGCACAGTTATCTTTTAATATTTTGTGTGTGTGGTATTTCAGCTGCTGAATAAAGACTAAGGAAAGAGAGATACGCCAAGGTTAGACCACAAATTAATTAAACTTGACAATCAAATGTTGAAAAATCGTTGAGAAAGTAAAAGAATCAACTTTAAGGAAAACTTCAGAGAAGGATTTAAGAATAAATAAATACATAACAGACAAGAGATTAATGTTTGTTTTTGTTTTTTTTAGGATTCACAAAATATATTTTGAATAATACTATTAATAAAGCAATAAGGTGTGAGAGGCTGGTTAGTGCATTTGTTATTTTATGAGTAAGACACAATGCAAAGCAGAAATGTGATATAAAAAAATAAAGATACAATTAAAGGATATTTCTTTTGTGAAATTAATTATTATTAATTATATATTAATTGACTTATTTTATTTGAATTTAAACTTAAAATTACACTTTAAAATGTTGAGAAGGTCTTTGTGAATTTTTATTCAGGAGTCAGGATTTTTATTATATATTGGTTGTGTTATCCGTATGTGCAAACAATTTTATTCAGTTCTATTGACTGTTTGTAGGGTAGTGAGCATATACAAAGTGTGATGCATTTTCTTGGCTTAGTATAATACAGCTTATACACATATACATTTTTATTTGACAGCATAGATTTTATTCTTCAAAACTAATTTAAAGGTATTGCTGAGGCTCATATGAATGATGGGGATTAACGAGTGTGAAAGAGTTGTATTTATACATTTATTATTTTTTATAAATGTTTGATCCTGCTTCATAGATCTGTAAAAGCACTCATGCCGTGTTTGACAATATGAATTAATGGATGGATTAAATCTTGAATTATTTATAATTTTAGTTATATTTCAATAAAATATTTCTTAAATGAGATGGCAGATGGCATGGATGAAAAGATATTAAAGTAATATGCCACACATAGTGTGAGCACACCTTAAAGTGTAGCACTGTTATCTAAGTTAAACTCTCTAAAGCTTTTGAAACAGAGCTGTGACAGTAAATGCTAAACTACACAAAATATCTTGTAATGAAAGACCATTTATTAACAAATAATTCTACTTAGATGTTAGAGATGTGCACGTCCTGATTTTGCCAAGTCCTATGTGTTCCTAGGTCAACATATTTTGTTGACCCTGGAACAACATTTTACTCCAAAAATATATTCTTAACCATATCCCTACAACTAAACCTAACCTTAACCATGAGTAATCCCTAAAATCAGAGGAAATGATAGATGAATGACACTGATGTACAAGCACCAAACACTGATTTTAAGCATAAACTTCACAAAATCTATAAACTGGTTCTTCAAATCTGATTGGTTAATCACAATGTTGTTCCAGGGTCAACAACGATGTTGTCCCAGGAACATGTCTCACTTGGTAAAATCAGGTTAGGCTAGAGATGTTCAGGATCTCTAAGGTTTTTTTTATTTTTTTATTTTCTACTATCCCCTGGTGGAGTTTTTTTTCCTTGTCATTCTCGCCTTTGGCTCGCTTATTTGACATAATGAGAAATAATAGTCAGTATAACTTATTCAAATATCAAATTCAGGAAGATTTTGTACACATTTATTTTAATGTAAAGCTGTTGGAAAATATTTGTGTATTTTTGTAATATTATTATTATTATTATTATTTAAATACAGTTTACAAATTCATTAAACAGGAAGTACATCATGAAAATCCATTAAACTGAAGCATTTGTTGCAGATTTTTGCACCAAAACCTACAGCAAGCGGTATTTCAATAATGTTTGCATTCACAATCCAATCAATTGCAGTGATGTCATCATGATATTTGCCTACTACATTATGACTAACCTTTTTTTGCTTCTATTTAGCCTCCTTTATTCCCTTGAACTGGTACTTTCTTCAGAAAGTGCAAATTACTTGTATTGGCATGTCATCATTCAAACTGATTTTTGAGATATTCATTTTACAGTTTGAACAATTTCTGTAACATAAAACAAATTATAAACAGAAGCCACAAAACATACATAATCAAATATGTATCATACTGTATGTATAACTATAAGATATAGCAGATGCAGTGACTGTGGCATACAGTATACATTAACTACATTCATTTCAAATGCAGAGCATAACAAGGTACCACAATGATAAAATGTTATGTGCATTAATGACTTGGACTAAACTTTTTTTGATGTTGATCAGAGATAAGCCTTAAAAGTGTTTACATTGGCTGCGTATTTAAACTTCACCCTGCCAGCCCCAGTAATGAGAGGCGTCACAGATCATAAGAGATGCCATAGTTATTATTATGACTGCCAGTCATGGTTATGATCATTAAACTTACAGTAAACAGTTGCACGAGTCTGTGTTTGTCACACTGGCCTCCATCTCTGGGAGCAGATGCCTGCGGTGCTCTTTAATGGCATGGTGTCAGTGCTGCTGCATGCACTGGGAGAGAGGTTAGACAATGCAACTATCTGTCACTCTCGTTTTCTGTCTTTCTCTGCCGTCTTTCTTTTGCTGGGTCTCAAACCCGCTCCAATTTCTCTGGCTTTCTACATTTCACTGTTTCTGCTTCTCTCTCAGCCACGTGTCATTCTGGGTTTTTACCAGACAGGCAGCTCTTTCTGTTCAAAAATGGAAATCTTTAAAAGGGGGATAAAAATAGTATTAATAAAATACATAATATAAGTAGATAGAAAAAAAATCCTACATACTTTCCTTTGCATTTTTAAGCTTCTAAGCAGCCTATTACATGCTTTTAGTTGTATCAATTTAAATCATTTGAAATTTGTGATACGAACTAACATTTATTACAAAATACCATTGTACTATGCACATAGTTATAATTTTTAGTTAAAATATACTGTCACAGGGTGGAAGGAAAACACATACCCCGGAGGGTGGATTTATTCACAATCGAGGGTTTTGAGTGAGTAATGGGCATGCTGAGTGTCAAGTGCTGTCCGTGTGGGTCTCCCGGTGCTGGGTGCTCTTCTGTGCAGTCTCGCTGTGGCACTGATCGGTCACACACTGGTGTCTGCAGATAAAGGCGTAAACACAGGTTAGTTCTCAGCCGCATTGGAGACATCAGACTCCTCGTTGTCGGGCCACACACAGTTTATCTGGCCGTGGGCAAACGAGTCTCAGGTGTGGCCGATTAGCCCTTGAAGACGTTCTGCAGGTGCATAGTATCAGTTTTCAGGGCAACACTGATCTGCTCTTGGGATGCTCGTCACAATACCTTCATAAAATAATTGTCTCTTGCTTGAATGTATGCCTGTGTGTTTTTATTGAGTTTGGAGGACAGAATTTATCCTAATTAATAGGTCTTTGAACTAGGTGTTTGTAACCAGTTGGATATTCGACTCAAAAGCTTATACTTTCTGAGATGTATATACTGTATAATCTCTCTGTGAGACAACTAGCAGTATCGCATAGTTTAATATCTTCATAAAATGAGTGCTAATATTTATAAATGATTGTTCAAGCCTTTCTTGTCATTTGTCTTTCACTGGTATCTGTTTCTCGCTACTTTTCTCTCTTACCCACGTCACTCCCAGAGACTCTTTCTCTGAAAAACTATTCTTTCTTTTATAGGAACCCGATGTTGCTACAGAAAACAATATTTGTATTGATCTGCATCCACTATTAAATGAATAAATAAATGCAGAATAGAGTTTGAGGGGAATTCTGTCAGTAGAAGGATTGGAGTTAAGGAGGGGTTCTGCATTGTTAATCCAGAATGACAGTGATCGACAGTAGTGGTAAAAAAGATGATAGCTACGTTTGGTGTGCTGCTGGTTTAAAGGACAGACATAGACGCTGATTTCAGGCTTGTGGAGCATGACTGTGCTCTACGGTGAGTTAACCTCTTAACATCCACTGCATGTCTGTTCTTCACCTTTACATTCTTGCTATTTTTCACTAAGGGAGTTTATGTATCATTCAGTTATCAACTTTTTTCTTACTAATAGTCTGCTTTATTCAGCAGGGTCACACTAAGCCACAGCAATAGCACCCCGACAATACTGATAGCAGGTGTGGAGCGCAGGTGTGTGCTGGATAGGGTCCAGAGTGACATGCTGTCAACTATCAGCTGAAATTAGCAGCCCAGGTAGGAGCCACATGAGCGGGGCTTCTGCTGCCTATCCTCTGAGTTTACAACACAACAGCTGATGGACAGAACCTGCAATTTAAGATTCCCCCACTTCCGCTGCTCTCACTGCTGGTGGTTGTCACTGCATTTTACTTAAAAATGACTTTTTTATGCCACTGCAGGTCTGCTGTCATTGATTTAGTCCCTTAAAGGTTAAGTGTGTCATTTCTGTTTCACTAGCGGCACCCAACGGAGTTGCAAAAATAACTTGATTTTTACATTTTCGTGTGAAATGTGAGCGGGTTCATGTCCGTGTAAAACTTGCTGCTACAATGCTAAGCTGTTGTAAGTGAGGTGTAGCTATGCAGGTGCTGAGATGTTATGAGTGGTTTTCAGAGCATGACTTTATAGTTGCCAGGTTTTTTTGGTGGGTTGCTAAGTGATTTAAAACAGGCCACCTTTTCATACTATTCTGTTCTCTATATGGATTTGGTAGAGGAATGTAAATTAAATAAAGCTTGGGTCAAAATTTTCACCAAAAGAAACAAATATGCACCCCAAATTCAATATATGGGGGCATGGATGACAAACAAAAAACAACAACAACAAAATGTTTAAAATAAATCAGTTCTCACCATACTTTATGTAAACTATTTAAAATTACATTAATCTCAAATAATTATGCAAATATTGCAGAAAAGCATTCATACCACCTTTGGGCAGCATTAAAAGGTCTATGTATATATAAATGTCATGCCAGATGCAGCTTTTGTGAGAGTATAAAAGCATTACAAACAAAAGAAAGAATTATGATATATGATGTCATATCTTTATGTGAGGAACAGAGTGAAAATTAAGCCACGTCTTATTCAAAAGATAAATGTGAGGCAATGGCAATGGCATTTCACAATTAAATCTGATGATAGAACATGCTTCCCTGCCAAAAATATCAGATCCAGCCCCAGATGCCAGATTCTTTCAGAAAATATATACACTGTATTTTGTCTGGCAACAGAACAACTAGTCAGCAAAGTTGTCTAATAACCAAAACCTGTATACAGCAAGTATTTTTCTAGTAACAAAAAATAAAATAAAGCAAAGTGTTGCCAGTGGGAACAGACTCTTTACTTCAGGACAGGTTCCAATACACAGACTGGAGTATGTTTGCTTCTCAGGCTGCCTGTGGCTCTCACATGGACATTGATATCTATACCTCCTCTGTACTGGATTACATCAACACCAACACTGACAGTGTTACAACAGAGAAACAGATCACAATGTACCCTAATCAGAAGCCATGGATGAACAAGGAGGTGCGACTGCTGCTGAAAGACCACAACACTGCCTTCAGATCAGATGAAACTCAGGCCTAAAGCAAATCCAGGGCTAACCTGAAGAAGGGCATCAAAAAGGCCAAGTACTGCTAGTAGCTAAAGGTAGAGGAACACTTTTCCAACTCTGACCCCTGAAACATGTTGCAGGTCTTCCAGGTCATTATTAACTAAATGGCAAGCAACTCCACTCTAAAAGACAAACATGTTTACATCCTTAAAGAGCTAATTACTTTTATACTCGCTTCAATTTTGACAGCAAGGAGACAGCCACCAATATCACACTCTCAGCAGACCATTATCCCCTCAAACTCACTTCCACAGATGTCTACACTGCATTGAGCTGGATCAATGCGAGCAAGGCTGCTGGCCCTGGTGGCATTCCTGGACATGTGCTTAGGGCATGTGCAGAGCAGCTTGCAAGGGTCTTCACAGACATTTTCAACCTGTCCCTCACCCAAGCAACTGTGCCAACATGCTTTAAGTCCACATCCATTGTACCAGTGCCAAAAAACTACTCCCCAATGTGCCTGAATGACTACCACCCCGTAGCACTCATACCTATTGTTATGAAGTGCTTTTAGCGACTGGTTTTAGTACACCTAAATAACTTCCTCCCATCTACACTTGGCCCACACCAATTTGCATACTGTAGTAACAGGAGCACAGAGGATGCAGTATGCACAGTGCTGCACTTGGTACTCACACACTTGGACAATAATAACACATATGAACGGATGTAGTTTGTTGACTTCAGCTCAGCATTTAACACTGTCATTCCCTCCAAGCTGACCATAAAACTTGGAGACCTGGATATTAACACTTCCCTCTGCAGCTGAATTATAGATTTTCTGACCAACAGACCTCATCATGTTAGGTCAGGCCGCAACTGCTTCACCACCATCACACTCAACACAGGCTTACCACAGGGCTGTCTGCTGAGCCCATTCCTCTACTCCCTCTACACCCATGACTGTAAGACTGTGCATGGAACAACTCCATCATAAAGTTTGCAGATGACAACCCAGTCATTGGCCTCATCAGAGACAACAATGAGATGGCCTACAGGCAGGGGGTACAGCACCTGGCCACATGGTGTGCCTATAACAACCTGCTCCTCAAAACCAGTAAGACTAAGGAGCTCATTGTGAACTTCAGGAAGAAGAAAAGAAAATCACATTAATGTGATTGTTGAAGACCGTGTCTCCAGCTTCAAGTTCCTGGGAACCCACATCTCGAAGGACCTGTCCTAGAGCACAAACACCATCAGCCTGGTCAAGAAGGCTCACCAGCGCCTCTTCTTCCTTAGGAAACTGAATAAGATCCAGTTGCCTTTAGCCATCCTGGTGGACTTCTACCGGTTTGCAATAAAGAACATCCTGAGCAGTTGTATTACAGTCTGGTATGGGAACTGCCCAGTTGCTGACCACAACTGCATTGTGCATACTGCATTCTGTTGCCTTGTACCTTACATGTGCAATGACAATACGTCTGAAGTCTAATCTAATCTAATCTAATCATGTCAATTTTATTTTTATTTTTAATTGAATGTATTTGCAATTTGAACATTACAGCTGGAGAAAATTATTGATTTAGGGTGTCATCCTAATGTTACGTGCCACGTGCACACAAATCGAGAGCGACACCAAAGAATAGGGGTGCCGCCCGGAGTTCAGTCTCCTGCTTCCACAAACACACTGGCACAGTGTTTTACATTGGGATGAGACTTGATGAATAACTTAGGCTGAGAGGGTTTCAGATGGCCAAAGCAATAAACAAAAAGGAGTTTTCTAACTAAGTTTTAAATCCTCTTCCCTGGAATTAAACAATAAAAAAATACAAATCCTTACCTCCCTTGCTGACCATTAAACAGGAGAAAATTATAAGAAAGATATAAAAGGGCCAAAAACATCTCTCAAAGGTTACTTTAAGTAAATTATGATTAGTTTGCCAATACAATTACCGGCCTAATACCACTACCAGTTCTAACTCACCAGGAGTTTTACATGAACTCGGACACAGCACAGCTTTCTCATGGTTAACACAACACTGTTTTAAGCAGCAGTTGTACACACACTATCTACACCAAGGAAGCAGGAGGGTGAGCTCGACGAACAGACAATCCTCACTGCTTATATCCACACGTTGAGACACTTCAGCTGCACCCATTTAGCAGTGTTGCTCTAATGAGCAGGGAGCGAAAAAAGAGAGAGAAAAGAAAATACATACCACTCACATGTTAACAAGTAACTAACACATAACACTCCTCCCCTCCTCAAAAGATTAATGGCTACATCACATTGATCTTTTAACCTACTCGACATTTTCAGCAGTGTGCGCTGTGGACAGCGCATCAGCAATCAGGTTTTCAGTACCGCGCTTATGGACAATCTCCAAATGAAACTCCTGAAGAGCAAGGGACCAATGCATTAAGCGTTGGTTTGAATTGTACGTGCGATTGAGAAAAAACACTGGATTATAGCCCGTATAAACTTTGACAGGGAACGTGGACCCACCCAGATAAACCTCAAAATGTTTCAATGCCATCAATAACACGAGAGCCTCTATTTCAATAGTGCAATACTTGTATTGACAGCTATTCAACTTTTTTGGGAAATAACACACAGGTTTCTTGATGTTAATTTCTGACGTCTGCAGAAGGTCCAAGGAAAACCAACAAATAAAGAAGCTAGGAGGGAGGTGGAGTGGCGGAGGACTAGGGGGAGGGAAAATGGGGAAACAGAGACAAAACAACCAGGTAAAATGGGGAAACAGAGACAAGACAACCAGGTAAAATGGGGAGACAGAGACAAGACAACCAGGTAAAATGGAAAGACCGAGACAAGAGAAGTGTAACACAAAACAAGAAGTCTAGGAGGGTGGTGGACCGGTGGAGGATCACCTTTATTTATATAGTGCTTTAAACAGGGTCAGGGGAAGGGACGGGGGGCCAGGTCCAAAGAAGGAAACAGACAGAAAAACAAAAGAAAACAAAAACATAAGTCCATGAAGGACATCACGTGATGCCCACCAGAGCGGAGCAGAAGACCACCACAACCATGTGGTCAAGGCAGAAGCCCTCCAGGGCGGAGCAGAAGACCACCACAACCATGTGGTCAGGGCGGAAGCCTCCCAGGGCGGAGCAGAAGACCACCACATCCTTGTGGTCGAAACTGGAGTCCCCCAGGGTGGAGCAGAAGACCACCGCGTCCTTGTGGTCGATGCCGGAGTCCCCCAGGGTGGAGCAGAAGACCACCACAACCGTGTGGTCAGGGCAGAAGCCCCCCAGGGCGGAGCAGAAGATCACCACATCCTTGTGGCCAGACCAATGGGAGGACAAACCTCTGGTAATCCTATGGTGTTTCTACTGGATTCCAGAAGATCGGTGCTGACTTGACTCTGCCCATGAAGATCACTGGTGACTTGACTCTGTCCTTGAAGGTCACCAGTGACTTGACTCTGTCCTTGAAGATCACCAGTGACTTGACTTGACTCTGAATGGTCAACGGTGACTAGCCTTGTCTCTGGAAAGTCCATGGTAGCTAATCCTGACTCTGGAAGGTCAAAGGTGACTAACCCTGACTCTGGAAGGTCAATGATGCCTCACCCTGACTCCGGAAGGTCAACGGTGACTAACCCTGATTCTGGAGGGTCCATGAACACCTGACTCGACTCTGGATGGTCAACAGAAGCCTGACTTGACTCTGGACAGTCAACTGGAATTTGACTCGACTCTGGATGGTCAACAGGAACTAGCCCTGACTCTGGAGGGTCAACGGTAACTAACCCTGACTCTGGAAGGTCGACGGTGACTAACCCTGACTCTGGAGGGTCCATGAACACCTGACTCGACTCTGGAGGGTCAACTGGAAACTGACTCAACTCTGGAAAGTCAACAGGCACCTGACTCGACTCTGGAAGGTCAACAGGAATCTGACTCAACTCAGGAAAGCTCACTGTTAACTGCCTTCCTCTGCAGTGGCTCCGGGTTGGCGGCCATCTTGTGCAGTGGTGCTGGCTCCGCAGACATGATGTCTCCAAAAATGTCTCTGCTGCCATCTTGGGTGTTGGCGCTGGGTTGGCAGCCATCTTGTGCTGTGGCGTGGGGCTGGCGGCCATTTTGTGCAGTGGCACTGGACTGGCGGCCATCTTGCACAGTGGCGCTGGCTCAGCCGATATGTGTCTCTTCTCCCATTTCTGTTCATAATGGGGAAATGGCGGCTCCCAACCGAACCCCGGGTCCACGGGAGCCCACAGTGGAGATCGCTGCCGGACCTCCTCTCGACTGCTTACTCCGGAGTGAACTCCCCTGGTTCCACGGAACACAACCTGGCGAGTACCCTCAAAACCATTTCTCTCCCGCTTGATGGCTGGGGAGGAAATTGGAGCAGACATACCGCTGGATCCTTTCGATGGAGTCCTTCTGACTGACAGCGTGACAGATGACGGTTGGAGAAAGTCCGTGAGGGGTGCAATAAGAGTGGCAAAATTGCGACAAAACCCCCGGTAATGACCAGCCATTCCGATGAAGTGGCGTAACTCGTGTTTGTTTGTGGGTGTAGGAAATTCAGTTATAGCCATTACCTT
Organism: Carassius auratus; assembly: GCF_003368295.1. Taxonomy (NCBI): domain Eukaryota; kingdom Metazoa; phylum Chordata; class Actinopteri; order Cypriniformes; family Cyprinidae; genus Carassius; species Carassius auratus. The sequence goes on along the minus strand of NW_020524138.1, from coordinate 51,341 downwards.
GGCATCTATTGGACAAACCTGACCTTGACCCACACGTTTGCCAAGATAAGTGTAAGAACTTACACTTTGTCAGATTCACAGTTAGCGATGCACCAGCTAGTCGGGAGAATACCTCACATATCGTTTCAACATGTTCTTCCCACGTAAAAGAATACCAAAAATATCATCAAGGTAAGCAGTACAATTCTGTACATCACGCAGTACCAACTGCAATAGGCATTGGAACGTAGACGGGGCGTTCTGCATACCGAAAGCCATCACTGAATATTGACAGAAGTAGTCTGGTGTGACGAATGCCGAGATTTCATAAGCGCACGGAGTAAGGGGCACCTGCCAGTAGCCCATCAGCAGGTCAAGTTTCGAAATGAACTTTGCTGGTCCGACTCTATCAATGCAATCATCTATTCTCTGTAAGGGAAAACAGTCAGGTTAAGTAACGGAATGAACCTTCCGGAAGTCAGTACAGAATCAAAACGATTCATCCATTAAGGTATTCAACTTCAGTTTTTTAATGATACCACGTTTATAAGGATTAACCCATATAGAGGTGTTGTTTATTAGGAACCACAACTCCAACGTAAATGTCATTGAACAAAACATCAGTGCAAGACGGGAGATCAGATAAAATTCTGGGAAAACTGTCAATCAACTCTGTAATACTTTTTCTTTGATAATCTGGTAAGTGACCAAGAAGGGTATGCAAATCGTTGAGCACATTCGAGTTTTGCAAGCTTTCGCCCAGCCCTGGAACATTTACTCCAACTTCATCCTCAATGGAGCTCTGGAGAACAGGAGCCACCAACGTCACGTCCTTAACTGACGCTACAACTTGATATCTACCATGATACAGCTTCAGCATATTAATGTGACACCTTCGCATTTTCTTCCTACGATCTGGCGTTCTCAATACATAATTCGTTTCACTCTGTTTTTTTTCAATAATGTAAGGACCAGTAAATCGGGTATGATAAATCATTTTTTTGCAATGGAGGTCTTAGACTGTAGTTGTCTGTCTGTTACAGTATATGCTTAATATGTGTTTTATACTGCTTTATATTGACAAATTGTTAGAAATTAATAAAATAATGTAATGATGCTTATGAAACACACACACACACTGAAGTTCAAATGCTGACTGATATCTTACAAAGGTGTGATTTTATATCGTATATTGTCTTGACCATTTGCTTATTGTGATATTAGTAGCTAATAATAGTAGTTTACTAAAGTACCTCAATAATTATTTTACTTATTACATTGTCATAGCTGTAAACAATTTCTTTTTTCCTTCTTTCCCTAAATCAGACCAGACCCCTGTACTGCAGGATAAAGCTGAATGTCGCAGTGCTGGATAGGTGTTTAATGGTTTTTGGCTGAGCAGGGAGGCCTTGAGAGTGCTACTGGTTCTCCAAACAAATTAATGCCAACAGTGATGGGGTGCCACAATCCAGACCCTGTAGTTTTTTATTCTGTCTTCAGAATGTTTGACATGTGCCTTGTTCCTGAAGACCCCATAACACATGGAGGCAGGGCTGAGTTCAAACTGATGATGTTTTTCTGATGTTAAATCTAAGCTATGTTGTAAATGGTTGTAAAAAGGTACTTTCAGTTATGTATAGAACAATTTGTTTTAATGTGTAAATAAATATTTACAGACAAAAAAAAAAAAAAAAAACATAAAAAAAAGATTTGTGGTTGATTATAAGCTGCATTTTGTCACGCTGTCAGTCTCTGTTTTCCTGGGTGTTCCCTAGTGAGCTCACTTCTCCTTATATAATTATATCTAGTCTATAATTCCTCTAGTCTGGTCCTGTCTTCACAGTAATTGCACTCCAATTAATCGCACAGGTGCGACAATCCTTTGTCGTTAGCCTCCCTATAAATAGCTGTCCTTCTCTGTTGTTTGTATGGAGTCCTTACCGTCTGTGTACCTATGTTCTCGTCTCCCGAGACTTCCCCTTACCTTCTCGTTCTTCCGAGTTCCCGTACCATTTCATCCGGTTCCTTCTTTTGTTTTGTTTTGTTTGTCTCCTTGGACTGTTTATTTTGTATTCCCTTTTTGTGCAATAAATACCAGCAATTGGATCTTACCCTCTCCTTGTGTTTCCTAAACACACATCGTCACACATTTAAAATAATAACGATGTACATAATAACTTATCTTTTATTTGCACATGTGAATATGCAATTTTTTTTTAAATAAATACAAAATGTATATAAAGTACTCAGGGCTCATTTACAAATAAATAAATAATAATAAAAAAAGAATAATGTATACAACTTATGCATTTAATTGTTAACCCCTTAACTGTCACTCACATTTTTGAACATAGACTTTATAGTGCACGATCTAACCTTAAATTGTTCATGAATGAAAATATTTTGTAACATGATATTGATGTACCATTTACATGGTAATGCAATGTCTGATTTTAAAATGGAGTTTAAAGGATGAATTTTGAGAATGTTGATATATCATTTCTAATGTTTTCTAAAATGTGAAAGAGAAAAAGCAACGAAGAAGTCTTTTTTATAACAAAGGTCAGAACTTCTGTTATGATGTAGATTTTTGAGGGTGCATTCTTGTCATAAATTAATCTATTACTTTTTTACATGGACTTTACATAATTTTTTTTTAAAAAAAAATCCTATTTTCCTAGGTATTTGAGTAAATGAAAAAAAACAATACTTACATTTCAATGTGAATTCCTCCACAGAACTCTCACCTGCTGTGTTGTTTGAATATAAACACCATTGTGATACTGGGATATGGTAGGGTGCGAAATGTCCGTAAGATGTACACTTGATTTTCATGAAGTGGTGACTCATTCGCACCTCAAATGTGATCTTCGGAGTGCGCATTCTGACACACCTGAATCAGCTAACCAAGGTCTTCAGGACTAATAGATACTTCAAGGCAGGTGTTTTGGGGCAAGTTGGAGCTAAACTCTGCTGGACATGGGCACTTCAGGAGAAGTACTGAACACACTGCCACCTGCAGGACCAAGAAAAAAAAATTCAGGGAAATACATCTGTGCTAATATCATAATATTATGCCTTGCGGGCTGACCCGGGTTGCCTTGACTTGATCTTGCGGCTTGCGGACCAACGTGGACATCCCTTCTGCCATTCTGGCATGGGCCTAGCGACTTGCGGGGCCTGTATTGTATGGTATGTACAGTATATACTGAATATTTACATGTTTGGCGTGGTGTGGAGGTGACGCCCTCTTGGTTAGCCTTGTGTCTGGTGGGCTGACCCGGGTGGCCCAGACTAAGTTTAAACTCTTGCGTCTTGCGAAGTTTTAATTGGGTCCCCATTGGATCCTGCAACTTGCGGAGCAACCTGGGCAGCCCTTCTACCATTCGGCCATTGCCCTAGCGACTTGCAGTGCCTGTCTTGTATGGCATGTATATAGTTTATATTTGTACATAGTTCGTTGATCACACATGGTGATGGGCTTAGGTGATGTCATCTCATCTGGTGTCTTAAAGGGGGGGTGAAATGCTCGTTTTCACTCAATATCCTGTTAATCTTGAGTACATTTAGAGTAGTACTGCATCCTTCATAAATCCAAAAAGTCTTTAGTTTTATTATATTCATAAGAGAAAGATAGTCTGTACCGATTTTTCCCGGAAAAACACGACCGGCTGGAGGTGTGACGTGTGGGCGGAGCTAAAGAATCACGAGCGCGAATAGGCTTTTGCGTTGAGAGCATGTGGAAGCTGTGACATTACCGTGAGGGAAAACCCATCATCCAAAACAAACCATGGCTTACAGTCAGATTCAGCCGTTTATTTATGATCCAGAATCAGATCCAGAGGCTGAAACTGAACGAAAGCAGCAGCAGCAATGACTCGCTCCGAGCGGGGCTCGAACCCGGGTCTCTGGCATGGGAGGGGACGCACTAACAAGGAGGCAGAGATATTTGAAGCAGTTTTACTCACCGCCTGTGGTTCCAACACACGATCTTGACCCTTTTTCCTTGGGATTGCATCATCAGCATTTTTGGTAATCTGTGCAGGGTTATCTTGCCCTGGCAACCAAAAACACACTTCTTTTGTGACTTTTCGCGACGCTCTCGCTCTGATCAGTGAATTGCTCTGATCAGTGAAATGTCTGTGCTGCTCAGCCTCGCTATACGGGAGCGCGCGCTCTTCCGGCAGAAGTGCCTTAGGACCCATATAAGGAAATTCCGCTCCATCTAACGTCACACAGAGCCATACTCGAAAAAAACTTTCCAAAACTTGTGACAAACCGGAAGGATTATTTTGGGAAAAGAAATACTCCTTCAAACGTACAACTTAATTTTTTAAACTTTGTCCATGTTTAGCATGGGAATCCAACTCTTTAACAGTGTAAAAAACTCAGTATGCATGAAATAGCATTTCACCCCCCCTTTAAAGAGCTACCCCGTTAATATGTATCGTACAGCTGCAGGATCCAAGTTATGTCAAATACCCGCATTGCTTTTTCATCCAGAAATGCATAACATTCAGCCTAACAAAGGTTCATTGTTTATCCAAAAAGCAATTTTGAATCTTCAAAAGTGTCAGGAGGGGATTCAGCCTCTCTACACCCTGAAAACAATGCATCAACATTCACAAGAGCACTCATGATTCTGAAATGTTCGATTATTTTGTTTACCATGAAAATAGGCTAAAATTTTGTCCGGAATTAATAAAAAATGTGTCTAATTTTAACCAAATTTGTTATAGAATTACCATTTTGAAGTCTGAAAGCCAGAAATGAAATCAGCATCCTCTAAAACCTCTAAAACCACTCACATATTGTAGAAATTGGCCATTCAGTGCAAAATATGTGGTCAAAATGGACGATTAAGCTAATAACGCTAATAATGCTAATTATGAAAATTGCTCAACAGATGGAAATTAGCATCCGGTAGTTTCTGTATGCTGGGGACCCACACTTCACATTTCTGTAATAAAACTTTGGTGTACTCAACATTTCCGTGTTCACCTAGTTGGCTACTAGACTACAATGATGAAAAAGGCTTTGAAGAAATTCTTGAAAATAAATCTTTATCAGGTAGCTCACCATAATCATAATAGGTCTAAACACTGCTTAATAATGTATTGTTACTACTTGATGGGTCTCCAGGGTCTTATAGTTGAAGGTTGAAAACTTATTGTTTTATCCCTATCAAACATCGTATAGATTTTAAAATATTGCTTATTACTTATAAAGCCCTGAATGGTTTAGCACCTCAGTATTTGAATGAGCTCCTTTTACATTATAATCCTCTACGTCCGCTACGTTCTCAAAACTCAGGCAATTTGATAATACCTAGAATATCAAAATCAACTGCGGGCGGCAGATCCTTTTCCTATTTGGCGCCTAAACTCTGGAATAACCTACCTAACATTGTTCGGGAGGCAGACACACTCTTGCAGTTTAAATCTAGATTAAAGACCCATCTCTTTAACCTGGCATACACATAACATACTAATATGCTTTTAACATCCAAATCCGTTAAAGGATTTTTAGGCTGCATTAATTAGGTAAACTGGAACCGGAAACACTTCACATAACACCCTATGTACTTGCTACATAATTAGAAGAATGGCATCTACGCTAATATTTGTCTGTTTCTCTCTTGTTCCGAGGTCACCGTGGCCTCCAGATCAGAGGGTCACTGCAGTCGCTCTGATCCAGTACGTATCCAGACCAGATGGTGGATCAGCACCTAGAAAGGACCTCTACTGCCCAGAAAGACAGTGGAGACCAGGACAACTAGAGCCCAAGATACAGATCCCCTCTAAAGACCTTGTCTCAGAGGACCACCAGGACAAGACCACAGGAAACAGATGATTATTCTGCACAATCTGACTTTGCTGCAGCCTGGAATTGAACTACTGGTTTCGTCTGGTCAGAGGAGAACTGGCCCCCCAACTGAGCCTGGTTTCTCCCAAGGTTTTTTTCTCCATTCTGTCACCGATGGAGTTTCGGTTCCTTGCCGCTGTCGCCTCTGGCTTGCTTAGTTGGGGTCACTTCATCTACAGCGATATCATTGACTTGATTGCAAATAAATGCACAGACACTATTTAAATTGAACAGAAATGACAACTGAATTCAATGATGAACTGCCTTTAACTATCATTTTGCATTATTGAGACACTGTTTTCCAAATTAATGTTGTTCAGTGCTTTGACGCAATGTATTTTGTTTAAAGCACTATATAAATAAAGGAGATTGATTGATGTCTTGCTGTACACATAATGTTGGGATACATTTATAGGTTAAAGTATTTCAATTCAGTTCAATTTAAAATAATCAATTTTAAAAAATCAAGTGAAACTATCAACTGAAGATTCTCATTTCTATTGCTTCAACGTAGTTCAATCACCAGCCAGTAATTGTTTCGTCTTTCATTAGCAGCAAGTAGCACTGGCATGAAAGTCTTGTGAATGGGAAACAGATGCCACAGGATGCACGGTATCACAAGCAGTCAGTTTGATGGCTGTTTGTCGGACTTGGCTCACGTTCATCAGCTGAATTATTCAGAGAAACTTCTCTTTGTCTGCTGAAATGATAATTGACTGTCTGTTTGGCCGTGGGGTTTTATTATAGCTATTGATGGTTTGTGTGGGAATTTCTGGGGGGGTTGAACTATTCCTTGCGAGATGAATTTCATCACAATGCTGAACGATGCAATGGTCCTGTAACATGTTATGCTTATAAACATGGGATCATCGTTCTGAGGTTTAAGTAGGACTTTTTCCAGTGCACAGTCCAACAGGACGGCTAAAAATGTATATAAAAATTGTATTGCTTCATATGCAGCACTGCATTGTGTTAATGCTGAATTTACTGCATGTCAAATGTGTCCAATGACGTAAAATATTACTCTTCACAGAACAATCTTATATCTACGGAGAACTAGCATGGATTAATTAATTCAAGAGTAAATGTCCCTAAAGGCTGCAATTAAGGATAAACGTATTAGAAGTGTCAGTGCCCAAGAACGCTGGAGTCTGTCCTGCTACTACTTTTTCTAGTGTTTCAACTCAACCATCATAAAAGACATGTCAAAAACTGGAGCATGTGTGTGCATATGGGTGGGTGGGTTTGAGTTTTCAATGCATTGACAAACAAAACTGCCAAATAAACTTATTTAATTCATTATGACTTATATTTTCATTTCCAGTTTGAATGGAAAAGTGTTTCCATATCCTGTCCAGCTGTGAGGTGTAAAATATTCAGCATCTGTGTGCAAATCACTTTGTAAATTATGGTGTGACCTCTCCAGCTGTTACAGTATACTGTAAGCTGTTTATTGGTTAATTAAAATGTTTCATTGCATTTGCTGACTATTCATGAATAAAACTAAACTAAATAAATAACAGACATGAGAAAAGAGAGAAGGACAACTGATAACCACTGTCACTGATTATCCTATCACATCCATCCAGAGTTTAACAGGAAACAGTTAAGAGTAGTGATGTGATTATTAAAAACTTTTTTTGTTTGTTTGTTTGTTTGCTTGTTTCAAATTTTAGCAGTGTACACTGACAATTTTAATGATGCATTGTATTGCGGCCAAAAATGACTGAACTATGACAGCAGTCAAACAATAATTATCTCCTTCTTACAGTAATATTGCAGATTACAGATTCAGACAAATTTTAGTGAGTCACTATGTGGTGTTTATTATCAGTACTACCAGAAAAAAATGTCAGGGGGGCCCTGTCAATGCCTTCATATAACCCCAAACTGACCCCCAATCCCTTTGTCGGGTCTCAGGGCTAATCACCTGCCTTTTGGGGTTGTGAATGTGTGTTTGGATGGTTTGACAGCTCACCGTGTCTATCTGTTTGATTGAGTTCCCCCCGCCCTCCTTGTTTCTCCATTTGTTAACTTAATTGCTTGCCACCTGGTCTCCATTTCTTCTAATTTCTTCCCTTTATAGTTCCCTGTGTTTCTCTGTCCATTGTCAGACTGCTGTTACTCGTACCAATAGCTCCGATCTCCTAGTTGGTCTGTATACTCACCTTGTCATGTCTTGTCTTCAGGCTCCAGTGCTTTTAGCTGTTTCCCTCTGCCTCCTGTTCTCGTGAACGCAGTGCCCCCTAGAAGCTTCCAGCTCTCATTTCTCCAGTGTCGGCTGTCCTCATACAGCAGGGAGTTTTATTAGGTCAGCATGTCACCCAGCTCAACACCACCTCGCAGGATGCTCTTAGTGCTCGAGTCACACTGAACTCCTCACACGGGTTCATAGCCTTCAGCGAGAGGCGACTAGCCGGGGTTCCGCTCTTGCTCCAATTCACCGATATGACCCAGGATTCCGAACCCCATGCCAACAATCCGCCGGTCTACGATGGCGATCCAAATGCCTGTCAAGCCCTTCTCTACCAGTGTTCACTGGTGTTCTCTCTGCAGCCTCGACGTTACGCTAATGAAGAGGCCAAGGTGGCTTATGTTCTTACAGTTATTTTGGGCCGTGCCCGCAAATGGGGAATTGCTGTATGGAGATCGCGGGCTCCCTGTTGTGCCACCTTCATGGATTTCAGTCAAGAGATGGCCAAGTTGTTCGATCGCTCAGCTCAGGGTGATGAGGTGGCGGCTCAGTTATCGCAGCTGTCAAAGAGGAAGAACTCAGTCACTGATTATCGCATCCAGTTCCAGACGTTAGCCGTGGCATGTGGCAGGAATGAGAGCATGCTGAGCGCACATTTTCTTGAGGGGCTGGACTTTGCCATTGCCGGTGAACTTGTTGCCATAGAGTTCCTGCAATAATTGGATAATTTTATAAATCTCACACTCTGTGTAGACGGCCGTCTCAGCCACCGCTGCAAACAACGGCAAACTCCCGCTCCGTGGCGCCACCTGGAGCCTTTTTCAGCCAGTGCAACCAGCCATCAGCTCTCGGAGGAGGAGCCCATGTAATTGGGGCGTCTCTGGCTTACGCCGCAACAGAAGCAGAAGTGTTTGTCATCGGGTTGTGTCTATACTGTGGCAAGAGAGGCCACTTTGTACTTCAGTGCCTGTTAAAAGCCAGGGCCCTTCAGTGAGGTGGAGAGTCCTGGTGGGTACTGTTCACGGTTCAGGCTCTCCAGCAGCATGAATTCAGCTGCCGTTTCAACTCTCTTTTCAGAGTGATTCTCACACTGGTCAAGCCCTTGTGGATTGGGGGGCTGAGGGGAACTTCCTCGATGCTGCTTCTGCTCACAGTTGGAACATACCACTTATTCCTCTGGCTAGTCCCGTATCGGCATGGTCATTAGCGGGCAGTTCCCTTACCACCATCACCCATGTCACACCCAGGGTTAGTCTTCACATCGCTGGCAACCATTGTGAATAGATTGAACTGTTTATCATTGATTCCCCGAAGCCTCCTTTAATACTGGCCCACCCATGGTTACTTAAGCACAACCCACACATTGACTGGGTTAGTAATTCAGTTTTAGCCTGGAGTTAGTCTTGTCATGTGTCATGTTTGGGTGCTGCTTTGGGTGCTGCCTTCTATCTCTGTGTCTTGTGTTTCACAAGTGGATTCCTCTGATCTGACTGGTGTTCCGGTGGAATACCATGATCTTCTGGCGTTCTTCAGTTGGGCCCGGGCCACCTCACTACCTCCGCTCCCTGTGCCCCTGTATTGATTACAGAGGTCTGAATGACACTGCTATAATGAACAGGTATCCCATAACTTTAATGTCTTCTGTTTTTAATGTCTTCCCCTTTTCTGAAGGGGAAGTCGTGGCCTAATGGTTAGAGAGTTGGACTCCCAATCAAAAAAGGTTGTGAGTTCGAGTCTCGGGCCGGCAGGAATTGTAGGTGGGGGGAGTGCATGTACAGTTCTCTCTCCACCTTCAATACCACGACTTAGGTGCCCTTGAGCAAGGCATCGAACCCCCAACTGCTCCCCGGGCGCCGCAGCATAAATGGCTGCCCACTGCTCCGGGTGTGTATTCACAGTGTGTGTGTGTGTGTGTTCACTGCTCTGTGTGTGTGCACTTCGGATGGGTTAAATGCAGAGCACAAATTCTGAGTATGGGTCACCATACTTGGCTGAATGTCACTTCACTTCACTTCACTTTTTGAATTGTTGCAGGGAGCTCGGGTCTTCACCAAGTTAGACCTGCGCAACGCCTACCATTTGGTGTGCATTCGGAAGGGGGATGAGTGAAAAACAACGTTTAAGACCCCTTAAACAATTTTGTCTTGATTTTCCACCCCTCTCTCCAATTACACAACCAAGCATATCAGACGGGTTCTCCAGCAGGTGCTTGAAAACCAGATGTTTGTCAAGGCGGAGAAGTGTGAATTCCATGCTGAGTCTGTTACCTTCCTTGGCCACAGCATTTCTACAAGAGGGATTAAACCTGATCCTGCTAAGATAGAAGCAGTCGCCCGGTGGCCGGTCCCTGATTCCCGTAGGGCTCTGCAGTGTTTCCTGGGTTTTGCCGACTTCTACTGGTGATACATCAGGAATTTTTGTCAGATCGCTGCACCGCTCACAGCCTTAACCTCCACTAAGGTGTCCTTCAGATGGAACCGGGAGGCACAGGTAGCCTTTGACATTTTAAAGTCCCGTTTTGTCTCTGCACCTGTTCTGTTGGTTCCAGATCCTGAGGCCCAGTTCATTGTCGAGGTTGATGCTTCAGACGTTGGGGTTGGCGCAGTTCTGTCTCAGCGTTCCCTCTTTGATGGGAAGGTGCACCCGTGTGCATTCTTATCTCGTCGTCTCAGCCCTGCAGAACGTAACTACGACATTGGCAATAGAGAGCTGTTGGCGGTACGATTGGCCTTCGGTGATTGGCAACACTGGTGGGACGGGTCGGTGCAGCCCTTCTTGGTCTGGACGGATCACAAGAACCATGAATACATCCGTTCGGCCAAGAGGCAAAGCTTGTGTCAGGCCCGCTGGGTGCTCTTCTTTGCCAGATTCAACTTCACCATCTTGTACTGGCCGGGATCTAAGAGCACCAAACCCGATGCCCTCTCTCGCCTGTTCGAGGTCCCAGGGAGGGAGATTGCGGCAGAGTCCATCCTTCCAGAGTCAAGTCAAGTCACCTTTATTTATATAGCGCTTTTAACAAAATGCATTGTGTCAAAGCAACTGAACAACATTCATTAGGAAAACAGTGTGTCAATAATACAAAATGATAGTTAAAGGCAGTTCATCATTGAATTCAGTGATGTCATTTCTGTTCAGTTTAAATAGTGTCTGTGCATTTATTTGCAATCAAGTCACCAATATCGCTGTAGATGAAGTGACCCCAACTAAGCAAGCCAGAGGCGACAGTGGCAAGAAACCGAAACTCCATTGGTGACATAATCGAGAAAAAAACCTTGGGAGAAACCAGGCTCAGTTGGGGGGCCAGTTCTCCTCTGACCAGACAAAACCAGTAGTTCAATTCCAGGCTGCAGCAAAGTCAGATTGTGCAGAAGAATTGTGAAGAAGTTTCCTGTGGTCTTGTCCCAGTGGTCATCTGAGACAAGGTCTTTAGAGGGGATCTGTATCTGGGGCTCTAGTTGTCCTGTCTCCGCTGTCTTTCAGGGATGTAGAGGTCCTTTCTAGGTGCTGATCCACCAACTTGTCTGGATACTTACTGGATCCGGGTGACTGCAGTGACCCACTGATCTGGATTCAGACTGGACCTGGTGGCTACAGTGACCTCGGAATAAGAGAGAAACAGACTATTATTGGCATAGATGCCATTCTTCTAATGATGTAGCAAGTACATCTGGTGTTGTGGGAAATGTCCCGGATCAGGTTTACCTAATTAATGCAGCCTAAAAATTAACGGATTTGGATATTAAAAGCATATTAGTATGTTATGTGTAAAACCAGGTTAAAGAGATGGGCCTTTAATCTAGATTTAAACTGCAAGAGTGTGTCTGCCTCCTGAACAATGTTAGGTAGGTAATTCCAGTGTTAAGGCGCCAAATAAAAAAAAGGATCTGCTGCCCGCAGTTGATTTTGATATTCTAGGATTTATCAAATTGCCTGAGTTTTGAGAGCATAGCGGACGTAGAGGATTATAATGTAAAAGGAGCTCATTCGAATACTGAGGTGCTAAACCATTCAGGGCTTTATAAGTAATAAGCAATATTTTAAAATCTATACGATGTTTGATAGGGAGCCAGTGCAGTGTTGACAGGACCGGGCTACTATGGTCATACTTCCTGGTTATAGTAAGAACTCTTGCTGCTGTATTTTGGACTAGCTGTAGTTTGTTTACTAAGCATGCAGAACAACCACCCAATAAAGCATTACAATAATCTAACCTTGAGGTCATAAATGCATGGATTAACATTCCTGCATTTGACATTGAGAGCAGGGGCCGTTATTTAGATATATTTTTGAAATGGAAAAATGCAGTTTTACAAATGCTAGAAATGTGACTTTCTAAGGAAAGATTGCGATCAAATAGCACACCTAGGTTCCTAACAGATGACGAAGATTTGACAGAGCAGCCATCAAGTCTTAGACAGTGTTCTAGGTTATTACATGCAGAGTTTTTAAGTCCTATAATTAACAACTCTGTTTCTTCAGAATTTAGAAGTAATAAATTACTCATCATCCAGTTTTTTTTATATCGACTATGCATTACATTCGTTTTTCAAATTGGTGTTTTTCACCGGGCCACAAAGAAATATAGAGCTGAGTATCACCAGCATAACAGTGAAAGCTAACACCATGTTTCCTGATGATATCTCCCGAGGGTAACATATAAAGCGTGAAGTGTGGCGGCCCTAGTACTGAGCTGAAGCCGCACTGGGTTGTACATAATAATTAACTCAAATTATATATAGGGAATTTGAATAATTAATCAGGAATATGATTAATATTTATCTCATATGACAGTTACATTAATATTATTGATTATGAAAAATAGCTCATTGCATTTATCAACAGTGTTTGGAGTAACGCATTACAAAAGTAATGCATTACAGTAACATATTACTTTTTGCTGTAATGCAGTAGTGTAAGGCATTACTAATACATTTTCAGTAATATTTTACTCGGTACATGTTCCGTAATGTTTGTGTTAAAATGCACTTTTAGCCCAAAATTAACATTTTCAAAGAAAAAAAAAATAATAATAATAATAAAGACCGCAAGACATTAACGAATCAAAATATGAAGCAAATAAGTCATATTTACTGTTCGTGGTCAGTCAATAGCTGCTTGTGGTGTTTGTTTTGCATTTAAATAATTTCTGCATTTTATTTCTTTCCTAGTAGCCTATAGTTTATAGTTTCAGTTCAAAGCGGCTCGCGCTCGCCCCGTTAGAAGCTCTGACAGAAAGGCTGCGTGTGAGGCTGACAGAGAGAGACGTGTTTGAGATGTGCTGTTTTCCTTAATGCATAACTTACATTGCACAGGTATATTCTCCATCTGTAAATGTTAAAAAACCAATGGAAATATTTCCATTTTGCTGTCAGAAGTGCATGAGCTTTTGCTTCAGCGATTCTCCGCTAGTCGAGCGCAGCCGCGCCTGCGCGCCAAACAGATGAGCTCAATGAAACAGGAGCGCAATAATTCTAATATATTGCTGAAATATTTATAGTTGGACATTAAATGTGACATGTAGAATTTTAAACCTATAAGTAAGTGTATTTGTATGATAGCACTAACTGTAAAGTGTAATGGGGTAATCAAAATAGCCTTTGCACTCAGTCTGTGCTTTTTTAATAATTTTTTTTATTTGTAACTTTAACTTCTGCTTAAATATATATATATATATATATATATATATATATATATATATATATATATATATATATATATATATATATATATATATATATATATATATATATTAGAGGTGGGAATAGATACATTTTTTTAATCTAGATTAATCTCACTGTGATCTTGAAATTAATCTAGATTAATCTAGATTAAAATGACTCATTCAAATTCTGCCAAAGGCATTCAGAAAATGTGAATAAATATGTAAAATAAAATTGACAAACAGTCTTTGAGAAGGGGTTTATCAAGCTAGGTGGTGCATTAGAAAAGGGGCTCATCTCCTGTTTCCAAAATGCATCACAAATTGCTTGAAAAAGCTATACAATCAAACCTACATATAACATTACAGCAGTAGCTAAATTAGGCGCGGTCACTTTAAGAGACGATGAACGCATCCAATATAATACACATCACATTTTTTTCCCCTCAACTGTTTTCTTTCACTTTAGAAATAATGGACAGTTTTTTCGAGCATAATTTCCAACGTGGATATTTTGACATATTTTGTATGTATTTGTCGGCACAAGAGCAAAAATAAGCAAATTCGATGTTCAAGTATTTTGGAGACGTCTTTATCTGCGTGAGTCCTGAACACCAGAACACCGCAGTACTGAATTGGGCTTTTTGTTTGTTCAAACTGCGATTTGTATTTGTTCAGGTGCCGCAGGGACTTCGAGGAGAACTTCGCAGAAGAGAGCTCGGTTCAGTGTCGCTGTCTGTGATACGCGGCTCTCTCTCTCACATGCGCGTGAGTGACCAGCTAGTTCAGCTTTTCCACGTCTTGTGTTTGGATGCTTTAATGTTTAAATCGACAAGACGTAAAAACATGTGAAAAAGATAAGCTTTCGTGACGATGCGCAGCAGTGGCCGTCAACTATCCTGAGCATCTTTTTAGGCTGGCCTCAGCGAGTCAGTTATATAAAATATCAAGGTGAAAGTCATCATAGCTTGCTTAGTATAGACCCAGCTCCCAACCCAACTTTGAGAATAGATTAACGGCGATATTTTTTTTTATCGCCCGATAAGAGTCTCGCGTTAACGCAGCACGTTAACGCCAATAACGGCCCACCACTAATATATATATATATATATATATATATATATATATATATATATATATATATATATATATATATATATATATATATATATTCACTTTATTTGTTTAATCCAAATACAAAATACCAAGATATAGACTACCTTATGCCACAGATCAGACAAAAAATAGAGAGATGTGAATATATATATGAATTTTTCCCCAGATCGCCCAGCCCAGAAGTGTGGAGTTTTATTTCAAGTATCATTTTTTATATATTTTAAATAGCATAAAAACAAATAAATAGCAAAAATAAATAAATAATTAAATAAAAAAACAGGTACGGTAAACTGCAAACCATAACTGTTTACTCCAACTCCCCCCCACCCCAAACCCCTCCCGCCACGCTCATGGTACTCAAAAAAAAATTTTATAAGGTTGGTTCTGCTGAAAGTAACTCAAAAATAATACAGGGGTAATTTAACGCATTACAATTCTGAGACAGTAATATTGTAATGTAGGGAATTACTTTTAAATGACAGTAACAAGTAATATATAATGTATTAAAGTTTGGAAGTAACTTGCACAAAACTGCTTATCAATAACTCATTACAGGGCACTGTAATTTACTCATTAATATGTCAATATTCAATTCTTCATATCAATTATAGTGATATATCTTACTATAAATTACAGCAAATCAAATAAAAGTGGTTTGTCCAGAAAACGGCCGTAAGATTAACTTATCGATTTTCAATAAAGTTATCACTTCTTATAATTCAAGGAAAAATCATCTCTGGCCATGAAAACATCCTATCATTATGATAAATTGAGTTACTCGAAGTAAACAGCATGTAGCTAAAGATCAGACACTTCATTGACTCGCAATGTGAGCGGTTCAGAGGCAATCATGAATATATATATGGGTATTTAATAATTGAACTAATAATACATCGAACTACAAATCACACAGAGTAAATACGCGTACGACAATACAGACAGTAAACTTTGTACAAGACATAACGGAATCTAAATAAGGGAGAAAAAGAGAGAGAGAGAAAGAGAGAGAGAGAGAGAATGAATGAGACAGAAGGGAGGTGAGAGACAGAGAGCGTGGTCACAGAATGAGCTCAGTTATGCAAACTCACAGACAGTAACCCTTGGAAGACAACAACGATTCAAATCATAGACGAACTTTAAGCAGCATTTAAATCTCCATAGAAAACGATACTTGCATGGTCTAGCGTGCATGAGCGTGGTCTTTTGAAACCAGCGTGCGTGTGCTGGAGCCTGGCGTGAGCATGGTCTCTTTGTTCATGGTTCAGGTCTTCCGGGGGTTGCTGCAGAATCGTGCGGTATTTGAAAGGTTTAACAAGGCAGTGTTTCAGAATTCGTTTTCCTCGTGTGGAGAGGCGAATAGGCAAATAAACTTAGTAAAGAAAAGAAACAAAACAACGAAAATGAAAGCTTCCGAAGGAGCCATGAGAATGGCTGTCCTCTCAGCAGCTGTGCTGAGGGGGGCGGCGATAGGAGGGACGAGCGGGAGCGACGAGGATCGAAACAGGAGAGCAGCGCGTAAGAGATGAGGAGGACCTTCTTGGGTCGGCTCTTATGGCTTGAAATGGTTCACGCCTCTGTTCGCATGAACAACCAATGAACGTGAATGAATTTTTACACACCTTTTATACAGGTGGATAGTTGGGTCACAACATGACAATTCCAAAAACACCAAACAGTACATATATAACTGATAGAAACACGAAGTTGCATTCAAATGCAGAATTACACACATTTAAAGATTTACACGCGATAAAATTGTGGATACTCCAATTTTTGATTATGGAAAACATCTAATGTTCCAAAAAGAAATAATACGTTTAGGATACATTTAAAAACAAGGTAATAGTTTAGGATGCATTGAGAAAAAGGTACCGGTGAACTAGCTTTTTCCTGTCCTGTTTCCCAGTGGGATCATAAAGTTTTACGACCTGGTCAGGAGTAGGGTTACAACCCATGGTTCTATTTGAGAACATTAAAATTAGGAGACACATTTCCAATTTATAAGTCAGCAACTTTAACCATTTACACAGGATTAACCATTTTTATGCAATACACTAACATTCAAAATACATATTAATAAAATGATGAAGATAAAGAACCTTAAGAAAGGTTTGTTTGTGTGTGTGTGCTTATGTGTGTGTGTGTTGTGGAATGTGTTTTGTTTCACCTTTGAGGCTGCTCACGGGTATCCCTGGACAGTCTCAATAGGTGTAATAACTGTCACCCACGGCAGGATGCGGCCGACATCCCGGTGCCCAAAATGGTGAATTATGTTGTAAAACGAAGGTCCTTGTTGGTGATGGTGATCATATATGTACGATTTAAACCATGCTAATGCACTTTTATGCACATTAATGGCAACAAAGTTTTCAAATCTATGCAAAAGAATGTTGTGGTCAATTGTGTCAAACGCAGCACTAAGATCCAACAAAACTAAAAGAGAGATACAACCACAATCAGATGATAAAAGCAGATCATTTGTAACTCTAAGGAGTGCAGTCTCACTACTATGATACGGTCTAAATCATGACTGGAAATCCTCACATATCCCATTTTTCTCAAAGAAAGAATATAATTGCAAGAATACCACCTTTTCTAGTATCTTGGACAGAAAAGGGAGATTCGACATTGGTCTATAATTAACTAGTGCTTTTAGGGTCAAGTTGTGTTTTTTTTTTGATGAGAGGCTTAATAGCATCCAGTTTGAAGGTTTTGGAGACATATCCTAATAACAATGAGTAATTAATTATAGTCAGAAGAGGATCTATGACTTCTGGAAGCACCTCTTTTAGGAGCTTAGATGGTATAGGGTCTAAAATACATGTTGTTGGTTTAGATGATTTAACAAGTTTATACAATTCTTCCTCTCCTATAGTAGAGAATGAGTGGAACTGTTCCTCAGGGGGTCTATAGTGCATTGTCTGATGCAATACTGTAGCTGACGACTGAATGGTTGCAATTTTATCTCTAATAGTATCGATTTTAGAAGTAAAGTAGTTCATAAAGTCATAACTGCTGTGATGTTGGGAAATGTCAACACTTGTTGAGGCTTTTTTTTTGTTGTTGTTAATTTAGCCTCTATATTGAATAAATACCTGGGGTTATGTTTGTTTTCTTTTAAAAGAGAAGAAAAGTAATCCGTTCTAGCAGTTTTAATGCTTTTCTGTAGGATAGGTTACTTTCCCGCCAAGCAATATGAAATATCTCTAGTTTTGATTTCCTCCAGCTGCGCTCCATTTTTTGGGCAGCTCTCTTTAGGGTGCGAGTATGCTCATTATACCCTGGTGTCAAACTGTTTTCCTTAACCTTCCTTAAGCGTAAAGGAGCAACTGTATTTGAAGTGCTAGAAAAGAGAGAGTTCATAGTTTCTGTTACATCATCAAGTTGATCTGAGGTTTTGGATATGCAAAGGAATTTGGATACATCAGGAAGATAACTTAAAAAGCAGTCTTTTGTGGTAGAAGTGATGGTTCTTCCATACTTGTAACAAGAAGTAGAATTTACAATTTTGGCAATATGAAGTTTGCACAAAACTAAATAATGATCTGAGATATCATCACTTGGCTGCATAATTTCAACACTATCAACATCAATTCCATGTGACAGTATTAAATCTAGAGTATGATTTCGACAATGAGTAAGTCCTGAAACGTGTTGTCTAACCACAATATAGTTCAGAATATCTATAAATGCTGATCCCAATGCATCTTTTTCATTATCAACATGAATATTAAAATCACCAATTATTAAAACTTTATCTGCAGCCAGAAATAACTCTAATGTAAAATCACCAAACTCTTTAATAAAGTCTGTATGGTGCCCTGGTGGCCTGTGTTCAGTAGCCAGTACAAACATAACAGGGGATTTATCATTAACGTGTTTCTCTGGATAATGTTATATGAAGCACCATTACTTCAGATAAGTTATACTTGAAGCCTGCCCTCTGAGTAATCCTGAAAATGTTTGTTATAAATTGAAGCAACTATAATTAGAACACTTTCATCAGGTTTCTCAGTGGGTGCCTCACTGAGTGGGAAGAACCTGTTTAATGTTTTGATCGGAACAGAAGAGCAGTGTTTTGACCCACGACTACGCTGGCTCACTGTCACCCAGTTGCCCTGCTGCAGGGGCTTTGTTGCCGGAACCGAACAATGTACAGAAATCCCTGAGCTAGCATCCAAAGCGTTATCTAGAGCCCTTACATTCTTACTGTCCTCAATTAAAGTTTGGACGCGTGTCAGCCTAACTATTTCCCTGCATTTATCACATGTGAATCCCTCATCTGCGACAGAGATAGATAAACTGTACATGTGACAAGAGGTGCAAATAACAATAGCAGGAGAAGCCATTACTCACCGTGCTTGATGAAATATTCTTGCCACAGTTGTTTGATGAACTTGTGAAAAACTGGAGCAAGAGAGAGGAGAGGAGAAAAGAAAACAGCGATATGTTCGAATGAAAAGGCTAATGACAAGCTAACAAGTGCTAATACTTTGCAGGTGTACTGCACTCACGGATATAAAATGAAAGTGAACGATCAAAATAAATCTGATAAGATTAATATCAGAAATATTGTATGAATTAAAATATATTTTATCACTTAAAAAAAACAGAGAGTGATAGTAAGATAAAGATTCTAGAGAAAAAATTAAAACAGCTACACGGAGCTACGATTAGCTCCAGCAGGCCAACAGGAAGTAGAGAACCAGCACAGAGGGGGGTATCGTGGGGTATCAAGCAGCGAGTTGAGGAGGCCGGTCGAGGGGTTCAGGTGCCGGGAGAGTGCCCAGCGGGCAGGTTGCCGGTGCCGGCTGCGCTGCGCTCTGAGGTCCTTGAGTGGGGTCACACATCCAGGTTAGTCTGCCATCCAGGTATTCGGAGAACATTCTCTGCCATCCGACAACACTTCTGGTGGCCTGCTATGGCCGCGCATGTTACGCCCTTGGTCACACATTGCCCTTGATTTTGTCTCTAGGGCTTCCCCTGTCGAAGGGTAACACTGTGATTCTCACGGTGGTGGATCGCATTCCCCTGCCCAAGCTGCCCTCCGCCCAGGAGACTGCCCACCTGGTGGTGGATCACGTCTTCCATCTCCATGGGTTGCCGGTGAATGTGGTTTCAGATAGGGGTCCCCAGTTCGTATCCTGGTTCTGGAGGGAATTTTGTAGACAGATCGGGGCCTCTACGAGTCTGTCTTCAGGTTTTCATCCCCAGACCAATGGGCAGTGCGAGCGGGATGCAGCAGTTCCTTCCACCCTGGCTTTCGAAACTCTGGCCGAACCAGGGCCGCAGCCGATCATCGCCGGTCCTCTACTCCTGTACAATACACTGGAGAAAAACATGGATTATCATGTTAATCTAAAGTTTCATTAGAGAAAAGTATTATTTTTTCTATAAATGCCCAAAATAGGACAGAGTGGGCATTAAGACCTAAACACGTGTAATGTATAATTCATACTGGCAGCTGGATGGCATCCTCACGCAGAAACTCCACATATGCATCACAGAAGTAACAGAGCTCATGATGCTCCAGGAAATCCTTTGTGGTGAAGTAGACACCTCGCTGGGCACGCACGTACACATACACACACCTGCATACATACCCCATTCACTTTTCATTCCCCTCTCCTTACCTGCTAGTTCTGCTGACGGCAAAGCGGGTGCACACGCCAGGCCGATGGCACACGGACATTTCTCCACCTAGCGTTTCCCTTTAAACCCGTCTCTTGCCGATCATTTCTCACACACACACACACACTCATATACTGTCCTTGTCTTGGTCTTGTTGTATCTATAGTCGATTAAATGTTTGTTCAAGGAGAGTTGACTGTCTTCCAGCGGGTAAATGTTGCGTCGGCCAAACAGAGCGCACGAAGGGCGCCCTTTTATGACGTACTGATTAGTCGCGTCGCGTTTGTTGGACATCAGGTTTATAACTGCTTATAATTAAGTTTGCGCATTTAGAGATTAGCATCATTTACTACTGACGCTACGTGATATATAGCATCAACAGATAGCAGTAATTTTAGTAAAAATCTTGTAAGATAACGCTGCACTGTTCATTCTATTGTGAGTTCACAAAATAGAATATAGCTATTGTCGAGCTACATCAGATTTTACTGAAAAATTTAGCTGTCTATTGGAAAAGCTAAATTGTTTTAAAAGTATATGAACTATTAACTGTAAAGCTACTAAAAAAAATGTAGCTACCTTAATAGAGTCGCTACTTGTAGCTAGCTACTCACCAACACTGACTGATTTAGATGTTACGTAAGAAGGGCAAAAATATACGCTTTAAGGAAAATGAATTAGCATCATGTTTTCAGAATTGTTTGAAGCCAAAAACAAAACCTAAATTTCCATTAATTACACAGCCCTAGTCATTAAATCATATTTGAGAGCAATGTGGTTCCCCCTGGTGGTTGGGAGGCTCCACAAAACTTGCATGCTTTGCATTTAGAAAAGACTAGCACTGCATAATTAAAATGTTAGTTTAGTGATGCTGTTCATTACTGAGTTATTATACAATTAGCTACACAGATACAGGTAAATGGATAGCTTGACAGCGTCAACTAGTTTAAATTTGGAATAGTCTATCATAATCCTCCTGTAGCACAACTTTGTACATGGTGTTATCAATGCAAATTTGCAGGTGCTGATCAAATGTACTGCCAGAATTTATTTTTATTTATATAAATGCATCTACTAAATATAAAATTATAAAATCCATTCATTCCGTCATTAGATTTTTTTTTTCTATCAATTCTGAACTCAATCATTCTTTCTCCTTTTGTCCACACAAGTAAAAAAAAAAAAAAATTCCTGCAGTTCTGATCACATATGCTGCGAAATTGAGACAATTATAAAAAGAGTTTAACGAAAGAGTCAGGCACATATATGGCCGAATGTCTTTAAAAATGTATTCTTGCACATCTGAAAGGACACATTCTTCTGTACTGTATCTTCAAGATGTTTCACCACTCGTACAAGTGGATTCATCAGTTTGAAGAGACTCCCTGACATTTAACTGGATCGCAAACTGTGGTAAGATTTGATTCGCTGTGGGAGTCGCCTCCCAGATGGTGTGAATTGCAATCGCTGTGTGAATTGGAGCGAAACTGCTGGGCTAAAGATGAGAGGATAGCATTGTAAATAACTGACAGGCCTTGTCGTTGAGATGGCTGTTCCAGTTTCACAGAGATGGCCTCTTTCACTCTTCTCTCAAACCATCTGTCCTCCCTGTCCAAAATCTTCACATCACTGTCCTTTATTGACTGATTCTTGTTCTTTAGATGCAGGTACATGATTGAGTCCTGCCCACAGGGGTTGTCTTTTCTGTGTTAAGCTATTACTTTGTAAAACATTTGTGCCACTTCCCCAATGCTTAAATTAAGGCATTCTTAATTGCTTTGTGTTGACTTTTACTTTGGTTCAGGGCAGGGCCATAGCAGGGGTTTGCAGGGCCCCAGTGTAGGTTGTTCCAGTGGGCTCTGTTTGACATTTTTTAATTTGTATATTATTTCTATTTATATATTTCTGCTATTTACTCAACGTTTAAGTTTGTTCGAATTTGTGGGCATCCAGTTACAGAAACCAAATAATTAAATAGTCTTTACTGTAAAAAATAAATATACAGTCAACCAAAATTTATTCAGACACCTTCAACATTTCTCATATTCTCACAGTTTATTCACTTTAGTTTAGAAAATGGTAATAAAATATGACAAGAATGAAAATATTTACTATCACCACTATCAATACTATCAATAACTAACAATGACTATATTAACTACCAATACTTTGTTGACCAATTATCAAGCAATGCTTAATTTTGTTTAGTCTGTGTTCACATTAGCAATTAAAAAAAAAATAATAATAATAAGCAAAACATTGTCATGTCAAAGTATCTGAATAATTTTTGGTCCCAATTTTTTATCAAATTGTTGCTATACTTACATAAATGAACTATAGTGTCTTTCACACACTATTAATATATACATATCAGAAATTGTATCTGATAATAATTGATAATTTACCAATAATTTATGGTTTGACTGTGGATTAATTCTTGTTAAAACTACAAAGTAATTCAGTCAAGGGCAGTGAGTGATTTTCTTTCTTTTAGTTTCTTGGATTAACATTAAGGACAGCTAGTAGCTAATAGCTAAATGAGTTGCGGTCACTTTAAAGGACAATGAATCCATTAAAATGATACACATATGATTTCTTTCTCGACTGTTACTTTCACTTAAGACATAACCAACAGTTTTTTCGAGGATACTCTCCAAGAGAGGTATTTTTACATAATTTTGTATGTATTTGTCGGTACAAGAGCAAGAAGAGGCAAATTTGGTGTTCAAACAATTTGAGACATGTCTCTCTGCATGCGCCCCGTGCAAGGCAAGGCAAGGCAAGTTTATTTATGTTGCACATTTCGTACACAATGGTAATTCAAAGTGCTTTACATAAAAGAAAGTAAAATAATCATGAAGAAAAGAAATAACAAAAATAAAACAAGCAATTTTAAAACTTTTAAAATGATTAAAACATTTAAAAACAGTAAGAAAATGATTTTACATTAAAAAAATAAAATAAAATAAAACAGTGAAAATATAGTGCAATCTGTTCGGACATTGCACAGTGCTCATTCAATAAATGCACAGCTAAACAGATGGGTTTTGAGTCTAGATTTAAATGTGACTAGTGTTTTAGCACATCTGATCTCTTCTGGAAGCTGATTCCAACTGCAGGCAACATAGTAACTAAAGGCGGACTCCCCTTGTTTTGTGTGAGCCCTTGGTACTTCTAACTGACTTGATCCTAGTGATCTGAGTGCTCTGTTAGGTTTATATTCAGTGAACATGCAATATATTGCGGTCCTAGGTCATTTAGTGACTTATATACGAGTAAAAGTACTTTAAAATCAATCCTAAATGTAACTGGAAGCCAGTGTAAAGGACCTGAGGACTGGTGTGATATGCTCAGATTTTCTGGTTCTAGTCAAAATCCTAGCAGCTGCGTTCTAGATGAGCTGCAGCTGTCTAATGGTCTTTTTGGGATGGCCAGTGAGGAGCCCATTACAATAGTCCACCATGCTGGTGATAAAGGCATGAACAAGTTTCTCCAAGTCTTGGCTGGAAACAAAACATTTTATTCTTGCAATGTTTTTTAAATGATAGTATGCTGATTTAGTTACTGCTTTGACATGACTACTAAAACTAAGGTCTGTCTCCAGAATCACACCAAGATTCCTGACTTGATTTTTAGTTGTTTGACCCCTAGAGTCAAGGTATGCATTCACCTTGAACACTTCATCTTTGTTTCCAAATGCAATGACTTCAGTTTTTTCCTTATTTAACTGAAGATAGTTCTGGCACATCCAACTATTAATTTCATCAATGCAGGCAGAGGGAGTCAATGGGGCAGTAGTCAAAGCTAGGTAAATCTGGGTATCATCAGCATAGCTGTGGTAGGCAATTTGGTTCTTTCTCATTATTTGACTTAGTGGAAGCATATACAGGCTAAACAAGAGCGGTGCAAGAATTGACCCTTGTGGGACTCCGCATGTCATGGACGTCCACTTAGACTTATGCTCTCCTATACTCACATGATAGCCTCTCCCTTCTAAGTATGATCTGAACCATTTGAGTACCATCCCAGAAACCCCGACCCAGTTTTCTAGTCTCTCTAGTAGTATGTTATGATCGACAGTGTCAAAGGCAGTACTGAGATCTAGCAATACCAGCACCGATATTTTACCAGAGTCACAATTTAAGCGAATATCATTTATTATCTTAAAGAGTGCTGTCTCTGTGCTGTGATGCGGTCAGAAACCAGACTGAAAATTGTCCAGGTATCCATTTGAGTTTAAGTATTTGTTCAGCTGATTAAAAACTACCTTTTCTATAATTTTGCCTATAAAAGGAAGATTAGATATTGGTCTAAAATTGCTCAAAATTGTGTTATCAAGATTGGTCTTTTTCAGGAGGGGCTTAACAACTGCAGTTTTTAGGGAGTTTGGAAATGTCCCAGAAAGAAGTGAGGCATTCACCACTAAGAGATCTGCTTTTAAGCAGTCAAGCACACTTTTGAAAAAAGATGTGGGAAGTGTGTCAAGACAACAGGTTGACGATTTTAGTTGCTGCACTATGTCTTCCAGAATTTTGCTATCAACTGTTTCAAAAATAGACATAGTATAATTTTGATATTTTGGCCGAATCTGTCTGAACTCTGCATTACTTGAGGATGTGCTAATCGCCTTCCTGATATTTATGATCTTCTCAGAAAAGAAAGAAGCAAACTCATTGCATTTGCTGTCTGAGAGCATTTCACTTGGAATCTGACTTGGGGGGTTTGTCAGTCTCTCAACAGTGGCAAAAAGAGTACGAGTGTTATTGAAGTTACTGTTTATAAGGTTTGAGAAGAAATTCTGTCTAGCTGTGGCTAGTTTCACATTAAAAGCATGAAGGCTCTCTTTATAGATGCTATAGTGAATTTCAAGTTTCGTCTTCCTCCACATTCACTCGGCTTTTCTGCATTGTCTTTTCATAGTCTGAACTGCTGTTGATATTCTCCAATCTGATTTCTGTCTGTTTGTTTTCTTACTGACTATTATTGGAGCAATATCATCAATAACATTATTAACTTTTGAGTTGAAGGAATCAAGGAGAATATCAACAGAGTCTGCAGAAATGCTTGGTTTTAAAGATATAGCCTCCATAAATAGTACACTTGTGTTCTTGTTTATGCATCTCCTTCTGACAGAGACAGATCTAGATTCAGTGGTAGCAGAGATCAATATATCAGAGAAAATACAGAAGTGATCAGATAGTGCTATGTCCTTAGTAACAATGGATGAAATGTTTAGACCCCTACTGATGATTAGATCCAGAGTGTGTCCACCTTTGTGTGTGGGTCCATGCACATGCTGAATCAGGTCAAAAGTGTTTAGAACCGTTATCATTTCTTTTGTAGTTTTGTTTTCTGCATTATCTATGTGAATATTAAAATCCCCTGCAATTGCAAAACATTCAAACTCTGAGGAAATTATTGATAACATTTCTGTGACCTCTTCAACAAAGGCTGGAGAGTATTTTGGAGGCCTGTAAATAATAATAAACAGAATGCGTGGGGCACCTTTCAGCACAATCCCTAGATATTCGAAAGACAAGTACTGACCAAATGACACTTGCTTGCATTGATAGACATCTTCAAATAGAGCAGCTACACCCCCACCTCTCCTAACAGTCCTGCAAACACTCATGTAAAGGCGGGCGTACACGGTGCAATTTTTGCTGTCGTACGAGTTCGCATGCGATTTTTTTCAATCGTGTGGAAATCGCGTATTCTCGTATGGTCGTGGCTCGTATCATTTGCGATGAATTACGAGCCGAGCAGAGTGGCTTACGAGCACTTCCTGACCTCCCGATCATTTTTAAACATGTCTAAAAAGTTTGTGAGCTATCGGTTTGAATTCGTGCCATTTGTGCGGTTGAACGAGCCGATTTGTTGATTTATCTGAAGTTGACCAATCACGAACTAGGAAAACCACAGAAGAAGAAAGACAAGGACGGCAGCTGAAGTCTGTCAGGAACAGCGAGTGCTGTATGATGTTTCTAGCAACGTATTCTAATGCCTTTTTAGTTCTCTCTCGCTCTCGCTCTCACACACGCATATGTAGTTTACAGGGACTCTCCATAGACGTAACGGTATTCTATACTGTATATCCCCATACACTACCTCTATCTATCACGAAAACTGCATGTTTAAAATTTCTATTAAACACCATATAGTATTTTTTAAAGCCATTTGGTTTACGAGAGCACAGTAATTTTCCTCACAAACCATGTTTACATTTTAATACCCATTTCAGATATTTATAAACCATATACAAGAACACACACACAGGGTAACCAAACGTCCCGGTTTCCTATTGCTAAAAAGTAACCTGTACGTGTAGGAAACAGTCAAGGCTCGTATCAATATTTTATTTGCAGTTATGAGAGAGGGAGAGCAGTTATATTAGGCGCGTCCCACTTGAGGCACCGCTGCACGCACAGAATGATCACCTGTATGACATCAAAGTACCGCGAGAGCGATTCGAATGCATTGGATATGTGTGCTCTCTTATCGCTCTCGCGGTAATGTCATACAGTGATCCTTCTGTGCGTGCAGCGCTGCTTCAAGTCGAACGCGTCTATCAACTTCGTGCAATTGCTTCTGGAATTCGCAGGTTGTAAAATCGTGTCGTATATCATGTCGTTCGTACGATTTTCAGATAAACTCACTCGTGCCGTGTGCGTGAGCATACGATCTTCCGACCATTCCAATTCGCACCGTGTACGCCCGCCTTAAGTGAAGTTAGGAGGGGCTGCTTCATTGAGGACTGTTGCACTGCAGCTGTCTTCTAGCCATGTTTAATTTAGAAACATAAAATCCAGATTGTTTGTGGTTATAAAGTCATTGATTATAAATGATTTATTTTTTTGTGAGCGAATGTTTAAAAGTGCTAACTTGATGGCAGTGCTTGGTGTCTTTATATCAATCTTAGTTTGATGCATTATAGGCCGCAGATTAGATGAGTTTGCCCTTCGGCTTGAGAAGGCCTTAGACTTTCTATCACGTGATAAAACTGAAATAGAGAAAGCTACAGGCACACTGGGTTCCCGCTTGGTCTGTAAGCAATTGTGAGTGTTGCTGCTATTATAGCGGGGACCCGACACATATCACTGTGCACAAAGTGCACACAGAACACCTTGCTAAATTGGGTTCTTTCACATCCTTTTCTGTTTGCATGTTTAAACTGTGTTTTGTATTAGTTTGTTCAGGTGCAGGAGGACGCAAAGGAGAGCTCAGATGGGTCTTGCTTTGATCCTTAAGGTGTACAATCTTTTGCCTTGTCTTGTGCTGTAAGTGTATTGCATTTGTCTATGACTGGTTGATGATTTCTCTGTTGGACCTTTTAGTTGTTTTAGAAAGGTCCCAGTTTAGGATATCTGCAGGTTTTCAGCTCTGTTTGTCTTGCATAGGAATCTTGCTGGTCAGTTTTTTTTTTTATTTTTTGTTTTTTTGATGTCTCATTCTAACATGTTCTATATTGTGTTCCTGCAGATAATATGAATCAAACAGCAGTTTTTGGTTAAAGTAAAAAATGGCTTCTCCAGGGCAAATATTTTGAGACTTGGGTCTCTGCAGAGCAAAATTGGGCGTTTATGGGTGTTTTCAAACTGCTGGGTGTTTCTAAATCATGCAATCAAAATGATCCCAACCCCAACCCCTTACCCAACCCCACCCCTAAACCTACCATCACTATGACATCAGCCAATCAGATATCATGGTCTAAAAACACCCTGATCTGGTAACTCCCATTACTTTCCTGCAGAGACCTATACTTGAATATTTTCAACCCTGTTCCTGGAGGGTGACCGTGATTTCACCAAGTACAACATGTTCCTGGATCAACATCTTTGTTGATCCTGGAACAACATTCCAATTAACCAACCAGTCAGTACTAAGAGATAACTTTTAGGGAAATATCTGTTTTAGGCTTACGATCAGGGTTAGATGCTTCTACACCCTTGTTAAACATCTATCATTTCACACTGATGTTAGGAATAAATTATGGGTGGGGTAAGGATTAGGGGTAGGAACTTGATTAAGTCTATATTTTTGGACGGTAATGTTTATCCAGGATCAACAAAAAATATTGATCCAGGGACATGTCTTACTTGGCAAAATCACGTCAACCATTCCAGGAGTAACCCTGACACTAGGATTGGAAATAACTGCTTCAGGGTAAAGATCCAAGCTTTTTCCTAAAGTAGAACAGTGAAAAAAAATATTTTAGCTGAAACCGTGGTCCTTGTGTTGATAAAATAAAACAGCTGCCTGATTTTGAGAATAAAAATATAAATAATAATAATATCAAGGAACATAAAATTCAAACCCGTGACTCATTACACTTTTTTATGTTTAGTTTTATGTTTATGTTTTTATGAAGTTAAACGATCAGTCTCTGCAAGAAACATTATGTACAAGATTATTCCTTATTTTTAATTATTCCTTACATTATTGCCTCATGCAATAAGATTTTTTTCTTTTCCGAGATCAACTTACAGACCGAACTTCTTCTTAGTTCTTAAAGACTGTTCAATGAACTGGTTCAATTCACTGGTTTGTTTACGTAATGACGTAGTGTATACACAATTATATATTCATTTTAACAGTAAAGCACCCACAAATTATCTGAAACATGGAAGTTTTACATGTCTAAAGCATATAAAGTGAATAAACTAGTTTTCATCAGCTCAACTTTTTACATGAGAAACCATAAAACTAAAATTTTCCCTGTTCATTCAAGTGCTTGGTTCACGCATGCACATGTATACAGTATGTGCTGATCGAGCTGCAAACTTTTTCAGACAGCTCAGTTCGATTTGTTGAACTGGTTCAACTACAGGAAGAACCCGTTCAAAAGAATAAATCATTTGCAAACTGACCATCACCTCGGACCATTTGCCCGAGGCTCTGGATGACGTGGACTTGCATTTTATAAATCACCAAGGACCATGGTCCCAGCTAAAAATCTTGTACTATCCTACTGAAGAAAAAAAAGTCACCTACATTTTAGATGGCCTGGAGGTCAGTAAATTAATAGTAGATTAAAAATGTTGGATGAACTATCACTTTAAGGTATCTCTATAAAATAGTGTTAATTTCAAGTAAAGATGTTAATTTCAATTTTTATAGCAAAAAAAAAAAAAACTGAACTTAAGGTTAAAAGGTCAAAAATTACAATGATAGTAATACTGGGAGGAGTTTGGTTAATATGTATATTTTTACAGTGCAGCCAGAGTTTTGATGCTGTAAATTGAAAATGTAGATGATAATAATTTTCATATCTAATCTGCAGTACTTTTCTGTTGCAGTAATAAGTCGGGTCATATTTTTACTGCAACAGAAAGCTGATGAATGGCTGATGTTGGATGTTCTGGGGTGAGCAGTCTAAGTTGGTTCGTCTCCAGCTCTAGGCAAAACTGCACTCCTGCAGGCTGCAACCAGCTGCACAGCTAGCTTCTAATGTGGACTCATTAGCTCTCACACTAAGTGCCCTTCACAAATTAGAGCTTGATTCCTCTTCCATAGCAACCCATTTGTACCATTCCAGAACAAAAATGCAAACCACTCAGTGGTGAATCTTTCACTTAAATGTATTGTTAATATCTGAGCCAGTCCATCAGCAAGAACAAGAAATGTGGATTTGTTAACCTGAACATGATGAAAGGATGTCTGTAGGCGGGAGTGAAATGTGAATGATTCTTTGATTTTCAGATAAAATTTGTGATATTATGTTTGTATTTATTTATTTATTTATTTATTTATTTATTTATTTATTTATTTATTTAGTGTGTGTGGGGGGGGGGGGGGGCTTGATGCTAATGCACTAGACTGTTACTGGATGCCCATGATTACATTCAGTCTAGAGTAAAATTCACTCTTAAATGAGCTTTTTTAAATTTACTTGCCAAGAACAAGTCTTTCAAATAGCCTTTTATGTTGAAAAAGCCTGTTGAATAGCCGTTTTACTAGAAAATGTCAGCTATTAAAGGCTGTACATATCAAGCTGTGGGTGTAAGGCCTTTGCTTGTGTACTTTATTCTCGTCAAACCAAATTTGCTGAATTGCAATTCACATGGGTAAAGCTTTTCAAATGTCTCACAGATCTCCACTGTGCATTAGGAAGAAGATATTAAAATGTTTCATCAAATTAATTTTAGACATCTCAGAATTCATTTAGGCTTTTATTTACATTGAAATGTCATTGTTAATATTCACATTTGACACCTGCAAAAAAATCAAAAGAACTCCAAAACAAACCAGCAGGCATCAGCACAAAAGTTAAATCTGCCCCTTGAAATTCAGTCGTTTTTTAACTTGGTATAAATTATGTCTCCATATATCCACATACACTTCTACACACTCTGTCAATGTGTGTGGCTCACTCTCATAGCTTGCTTAATGACTTGAACAAATAATTTATCAAGAGGTTTTAGGAATGACATTTATGTCATGTTTATTTAAAAAGATGTAACGTTTTTGTTGTTCATTTGTTTGTGTCCTCTTAACCTTAGCCATCACATAAATACTTATTACTACTGCATAACAGTGCTGCAATATCATTGTTGGCATAGTTGGGTTGCAGTCAGCTTAACAATGTCAGTTAATCATCTAACCCTTTTGTTTCACAAACACAAACATTAGCACTACCATCTCATAGGAACAATGCTAGCAAACTCCGCCCCCCAGACAGCGGCCTACATGTGGAGCTTCGTTCTAAAGACACAATAATCATGGGATTTGATTGCCTGTCCCTCAACCTCAATAATTGATGACTCCAATATTTACCCCATTACCTGTGTGTTGTAAACATTCATTACGGTAGTGTGTTTGAGAGAGGTGTGTGGCAGCGAGCACAAGGGAGCCTGCCCTGAGGGGAACTCCTGTCAGTTTGACTAATGACAGAAATGAAAAATATCTCATAATTACTTTAGAAAAAGGTACAGTACTGCGTTCCTTATCAGCACAATATGCATTTTAAAACTTGGTGCAGGTTTATTACATTTAGCTCTTTCCATCATGGCAGTGGCATTAGAGACAGAGCAGGTACTCAAATTTCAAATCAAATTTAACTTCTTTTCATGAAGGGCTAATCCCATTTACAATATTATTGAATTTCTATTGACATTAGCATTTTTTTTTTTTTTTTGGTGACATGTAAATAGTAGTCACAATATTATACAGTAGATGATACTGCAGGATTGCAGGATTTTTTGTATTCATTAATTTTAGCAGGTTTAACATTTTCCATTTTTGGTCACATATTTCTTCAAGCAAACAGATTTTAACATTTCTTGTAAACATGATACATGTCTTTTTGATGCATTTGCGGTTTATCAATGCTTTTTATGTATAGATTTCATAGTGACATCGATATAATAGAAATATGAAAATATATTATAAAAATAGTAAACAAAAATGTGTAATCATGGTGGTCTAAACAAAGAGTTTATCTGTTTTTTTTTTCTGATAATGTTATTTCAAATATTAGTGTATTTGGTTACCACGGTGACATCAGTCATGAAAAACTACTTTTGTTGAAAAGTATGATTGATTTGTAATATGGGACTGATTTGTAATTGATTTGTGTTCAATTTTTTGTAAAAAAAAAAAAAAAAAGTAGTATTGCTTGTGAACAGAATATTTGATGTATTTTTAAATAAAGCTGCAAATGTATTAAATTATTCACTGAGAAATTGAAACAACATGCATTTCATATTGGTCTAATGATTGTAAAAAAAATAAATAAAATAAAATAACCAGTTCTGTCTGCAAGCAAGCAAAAAAAAAAAAAAAAAAAAAAAAAAAAAAAAATACATTTTTATATATATATATAAAGCAAGACAAACGTAACCCAAATACACAAATATAAAAAAAGGTGAAAAAAAGTTGTCAATTACATTAAATGTTTATTTAAAATATGTCTATCATTATTAAATAAAAACTAAATAATGTAATGAAACTGTAAATAAGCAAAATAAAAATGTATTTTCTGAAAAACTATATATTTATTTATTTTATACATAAGAATATTTCTTCAGCCCAAGTAACAGTTCTGTAGTATAGAGTATTGTTACTCTCCTTAAAAACCAGAAAAAAAGTTGATGCATCTTTTCTATTCCTGAGCTTTAGAACGATTCCACATGATTAGTGCAATCAAACCCCTGATGTCTTTTGCTCATTGAGTTTGTGTCGAGAAATATTATGGGATATTTGTGTTTTATAGAAGGAGACCGTTTAACACAGCCATTTTTCATGCTGTCAAGTTAATTACCAGAGAGTGGAATACAATTACACACATACACACACACACTCCTTTGCGCACAGAGGAATACAAACACACCCTCTCTCACACACACTCACACAAATACACCTAATCCCACCCCCATGGACACCAAAACTAAATTGTTAGCCTGGAGCAGCAAACTTGCCTCTGTCACTTTTAGAAGCAGCTGAATATCTGTCCATCCTGCTTGGAATAACAATCACTATTACAAGGTCAAAGCAGTTTTAATGTATTTATTTAATTTCTCAGGGGTTCTTTGAGAGGCGGAAATGAATCATGGCTCTATTCAGGGGTGGATGCCGGTTATCCTTTCTAAGGTTACATCACTTCGGCATTTGCAGACTAGAGCTTTGGTATCGGTTCCCAGAGCTTCATCTTGGTTAATGATTGCATAAAATAAAAAATACATTTTAATCATTCCATAATTAAAAATAAATAAATCTGCATATATATATATATATATACACACACTGTGCAGACCAAAAGTTTGGACACACCTTCTCATTCAAAGAGTTTTCTTTATTCTCATGACTATGAAAATTGTAGATTCACACTGAAGGCATCAAAACTATGAATTAACACATGTGGAATTCTATATGGAATTTTATACATAAAAATTATGTGAAAATATGTGTAAGGGAAACAGGTCAATTTAGCTCAAAGGGAATCATTTAAGATTTTAAAGGGAATTTGAACAGAATCACTGTTTCACGGCTGATCACTGAGACGCCCTGTGATTCACTGAACGAGCCGTTTAACATCAAATCTGCGCTGGATATTAATATCCAAAGTATAGTGAAAACACTATCAATTAGCAAGATCGACAAGATCGGCAGTTTAAGACATTAACTTGTAAGCACAAAACACAAGATACTTCTCTTTTCAATAAGAATAAGGCTTTATTAGATAAATCTAAGACATATAAACTAATCTAACACATAAGCACACGCACTCACACATTCACACAAGTTGCAGGAAGATCGAAAGTAAGGGAAAGATGAGTTTAAGAGAATGGAAATATGGAATCCCAAGTTTACAGCAATACGTTAAATTGCATAGACATGAACAGCCATCAATCACTTAATTAACCCTCGCATTGGGTTCCTCAATGAGGTTAAAATTATATTAGATACACCAGTAAAGGTCACAGTCTGGAGGTAAAGTTACTTGCGTCTCCTTTTAAAAGGGAGTCCCCTTTGTTGTCGCTGATTGGCTGGAAGTTCAGAAGTTGTTGAAGTGACGTCTTGGGAAGCCCGTGGTTGGGCGTTGGCTGAAGATGGAGTTGTGTGGCTGGTTGAAGTTGAACGGGCACCCAAGGTCAGACGTCGGAGACTCGACGTTACAAAACTTAACTCAGAACACGAAACTCTCAAACGGAAAAGAAAAGAAATAAAGTTTGCAAGACTAGGTTGTGTTTTTTCTCATCGTGGCCAAGTAGCAGCAGACATGCAGGCTGAAGCACGCTGGAACTGCGCTCAAAGAACAGTGATAACAAACAGCATTGCTAAAAGCTAAAGCTAAGAAGCAAAGCTAAAAGCAGGCATGATTGATAGCAAAAGCAGGGCTAAAGACTAAAAGATGGCATGACTGATAGCAAAAGCAAGGCTAGAACTAAAAGCAAGATTTTAGGGTGTCCTAAGTATTTAATCTGGCCTGTTGGCCACACCTCAAATGTTGTCTTGACCAATCAGATATTGTCTTGGCTCGGGGGTATCATAAATCATGTTATCTTAACAAGCATGTGGTCTGAATTTTCCCACTCTTGCAGGGTCTAATTTTAATGATTCCTATAACAAGAATATGGTACATTTGACAAATAACTGATTGTCAGGACTATTTCAAGCAAGCAGATTATATTACATAGATACTATACATGAATATGTATCCTTAAGCTATCCCATAGTTATTAAAAGACATACACAATAAGTGATTATAACATGAAAGTCAAATGTGTGGGTTACATATAAATGAATATGGAGTGAAGCGATGGACTGATATTCATTTATAAGTCTTTTTGAGTTCATTTTGGTCCATATATATGTAGAAAAGACAGTTTCTTTGCCATTCTCTTGACAAAGATTTCTGGGAGACCAGAGGTTCAAAGCTCCCTCCCCCCTTAGGAATTTCAGTCTGGTTCTGCTAGGTGGGGGGAAGTCAATGAATCTTGTGTAGTACTCTCATGGGTTAACACGTGATGTCCGGCGTTGCCTATCAAATACGAAAAACAAATTTGACAATCTCTTGTCCGAATTGAAATTCTCAATAATTGTTCTAGTGGTGTTAATGTTGAAAGCTGTTCTGTGAAAAAGTTGGTTGGTCATCTTGCTTGGGACTTGTGGCACTAGAACTGATTTATGACTTCCTGAGGAATTCGGCTCGAGTTTCTAACACAGCCCTGATGGACTATTTGATTTGTCTGGTTCGAGTCATTTCTGCTACATATGTCATATTCTAGGTTCTTCAAAGTAGCCATCTTTTGCTTTGATTACTGCTTTGCACACTCTTGGAATTCTCTTGATGAGCTTCAAGAGGTAGTCACCTGAAATGGTCTTCCAACAGTCTTGAAGGAGTTCCCCGAGAGATGCTTAGCACTTGTTGGCCCTTTTGCCTTCACTCTGCGGTCCAGCTCACCCCTAAACCATCTTTGAATGAGAAGGTGTGTCCAAACTTTTGGTCTGTACTTATATATATACATACATAGATAGATAGATATACAGTTATATATAAACTATGTGTATGACTACATTGAAAAAATATATATAATAATTGCAAAATGCGGCTTGTCCATGTGAAAGTCATTGCTATGATGGCAGGTTGTGGGTGGTTGCTGATGTGTTGCTATACAGCTGCTATGGTGCTCTTGGTGTTTTTAATATTTTGCTATGTGGTTGCTATATTGGTTCCTTGTGGTTGAGTCCAGCACCAATTTATTTATTTTAAGGCCCAGTAGTAAAATGAATTATTTAAGAAGACTGATAGCTTTGAAAAAATGTAAATAATAATAAACAGCACACCTACAGTATGTTCATCATGCTACATTTTTAGTTAGGTTTTATGTTTTATATTTATTTTTAAGTTTCACCCATGTATTAGAAATAGTCATATTGATGCTTGCCTTAGAGAACACAACTAATATTTATATTATGAGTGTATTCCATGACAAAGAGAGAGAAATGCTGGCAGAATTATCTCTGCTACAAATTTTAGAATGTGTTAACATAGAGGTGGTAGAATATATTATAGTTATATTATCTGCACAGATTAGTTATTATCTGTAAAATTAAAAGTGCTCAGTAATGATGACTGAAATTAGTTAAACTACTGCAGCTCTACTCTTCTCTCCAAATGGTTTATTTTGGCTTATTACTGTATATTAGGTCACACTTTAGTTTGGAGACCAGTTCTCACTATTTGTTGGTGCGTTCAACACCATAGGTCATGATATTCTCATAGATCGATTACAAAACTATACAGGTATTCAAGGGCAGGCTCTAAGTTGGTTTTGATCCTACCGGTCCGATCACTACCACTTTATTTATTTAAATGAGTCATCATCTCATTTTTCACCAGTAAAATATGGAGTACCAAAAGGATCTGTCCTAGGTCATCTGCTATTTTCAATATACATGTTGCCACTTGGTAATATCACTAGAAAATATGGATTAGTTTCCACTGTTATGCTGATGATACTCAACTATATATCTCAACAAGACCAGATGAAACTTCTAAATTATTTAAGCTAACAGAATGTGTTAAAAATTTAGGTCAATGGAGGATCAATGATTGGAGGATCAATGATTTTCTCCTATTCAATTCAGATAAGACAGAGATATTACTTATTGGACCAAAAAACAGTACACAGTAGATCTCGTAGATTACAGTTTGCAACTAGATGGATGTACTGTTACTTCCTCTACAGTCAAAAATCTGGGTTTTATATTAGATAGCAACAAAACAGCATTCTTGCATCTTAGAAACATTGCTAAGCTATGAAACATGTAAAATGTTTCTGATGCAGAACAGCAATTTCATGCATTCATGACCTTAGACTTGACTATTGTAATGCACTTCTAGTTGGTTGTCCTGGATCTTCAATAAACATGTTATAGGTAGTCCTATACAAGGTAGTCAAGAAAATATGATCATATTACTCCAATTTTAAAGTCTCTGCACTGGCTACCAGTGATGCATGGGTCAACGTATAAACAACCCGCACCCGACCAATGTTTTCAGCTAACTCGCCGACAACTCCAACCGAAAAAAAAAGAAAATATTGTACCCAACCCGTTTCCTGACCCACATATTTTTAAGTACTAAATGCGTCCTCCCATTATATTAATTCAATTACTTAAATAGGCTATAGCTTACAGGATAATAAGCGTTATGACCGCACACATAAGGCTTGCCACAAAGAACCGGTTAAAGTAGGCTAATGATTATGAATGTGTCTAAATTAGCAAGGAGACATTTAATTGCTTTGTAATAAACTGGTGTTTTCTGTGTCGCTGCTAAGATGAAGTTGACGATGCGGACTCGCTATGAGTGCCAGAGAGAAATGCATATGGATTACATAATCAGAGAGTAGCCTATTTATTTTGGTTTGAATATTTAAAAGTAGACATTTCAAGCTTTCTGTAATATATTGGCTAAATTTCTTTTTAAACCCACCGACTAAAAGATTAAAACAGTACCTGACCCAAAATGTCGACCAAAGTTTCTACAGATTATTTCTTAGTTATTTCAGAATCTGGAAAAGTTACTGGGGCTAACTTACTGCAGTCGGTAGAGCGATATGAATGTGTGTGGTGTACGGCATGATAAATGCTCGTCACTTCTGCTGCCGAAACTTTGCACTGATTTGCATGTTTCTTTGATGATGTTCTTTTTTCTGTGGTCCCACAGAAAAACTGCTTTTGCATAAAATGCAAAAAGCTCTCTCTGCTTTGCCATCTAAAGGTCTTAACCAAGAGTATGTTGCTGTCCATTTGCTATTAAAGTGCATCTTCTCTTTTTCGTGGCCTTGGCTGCTTAACCTGACTGAACAGAGCGCGCGCTCTCCAATTTGAGATTGTTGACAATGTTGAGGAGGCATTCGTGAACCAGTCAACAGTTTGATTGATGTACGACTCAGCCTATCGACTAATGCTTTTATTGCTCTACTCTGAAGTATTGGACATAAGTTAAAAGTAAGCCTATGGACGTATCCGTGTATTTATTATTCAGGGTCGAATGAAAAAGCGGGACAGGTGCTCAATTTGCATGAGGCGTTGCAAAGGATAAAATTGCTGTACATTACAATGTAAAGCGGGAAAGGTGGTCACTCTATTCATGCCAGTTATTTAGCCAATAAAGTGTAGGCCTATGTATTTCAAAATTGTGTCTACTACTATATAAATTACAAAGGTTTAACTGGCGTCTTTATTTCAAACAACACGACCGACCGTGACCCGAATATCATTAAAAATATTTTTGGATGACTCGTAACCGTGGATGACCGCAGACACCTGCTCATTTTGGATCAACCCGCGCATCACTGCTGGCTACCTTTTAAGTTCCGTTTCAGTTACAAAATATTATTACTTACCTATAAGGCCCTAAATGGATTAGCTCCTGCTTACCAATCCATCACGCTCCCTAAGGTCACAAAACGCTGGACTTTTGTTAGTTCCTAGGATAGAAAAGTCCACAAAAGGAGGTAGAGCTTTTTCGCATTTGGCTCCCAAACTCTGGGACAGCCTTCCTGATAATGTTTGGTGTTCAGACAAACTCTCTCGGTTTAAATTTAGATTAGAAATGCATTTCTTTCACCGAACATTCAAAAAATGCATCTAATAATTTGTTACTGTAGTTGTATCTGATCAAATGTGCATTATTATTCTTTAGCTTGGGTTAAACTACCGTATTTTTTGGACTATAAGTCGCACCTGAGTATAAGTCACATCAGTCCAAAAATGCGTCATGACGAGGAAAAAAACATATATAAGTCGCACCGGACTATAAGTCGCATTTATTTAGAACCAAGAGAAAACATTACCGTCTACAGCCACAAGAGGGCGCTATATGCTGCTCAGTGCTTCTGTAGTCTACCACTGAAAACAACTGACAACTGTTAACTGGAATATTAACTTAAATTATTTAAAATCTAAGACCAATAAAAGATATTGGTAATCTGGATATTGGTAATTTTTTTACCAAAAATTGGTGAAAGCCAAGTTATTCAGCTAACGGTACACAATAGGCTGAATATGTATGTTAACATAACACATGAACAGTTAACTACATAAATAGCATAAAAACATACCTTGAAGGCTGAATAGGCTAAAATTAACATAAGCCAGCGAGTTACCGGTAACACTAAGCAAGTTCACAAAGCTCCCACGATCTTATTCCACTTCACTGAATCCGTTGAATTCTTCATCCTCTGTGTCGCTTCTGAACAACTCCGCCAACTCTGGAGGAAGATGAAACGCCGTCTCTTCTTCTTCTGCGGGGCTGTCGTCAGACTCCGCATGAGTTTCAGTTATTCTGGCCTTTCTGAATCCCGACAGGATGGTTTCGGTTGTCACTGAAGCCCATGCCGTGTCGATCCATCCAAGGACTTGCTGATAAGTTGCATGGCGCATTCTCCCGGTTGCCGTGAAGCTGTGCTCTCCATCCATCATCCACTCCTCCCACAGGGGACCTTGTCCATGTTGATAATATGGTCCGGTGACACGTTGTATTCAGTAACCTGCTTTTCAACGAACTCACGGAAACTGTCGACCTTAGCTTGGAAGTCTGCTGGTAGTTTCTGACACAACGTCTGTTTTACAACAATTCCTCACTCACTCCAAACTTTCTTTCTGCTGCTCGATTACCGTTTTCGGCTGTATATTTTACTATCTGTAGTTTGTAATCTGCAGAATAGGATTTTATTTTTGGGGGCATGTTGTTTGCATTCAGTCTTTCTCAGTTGTCTTTAAGTTAATATTCCAGTTAACAGTTTTCAGTTGTTTTCAGTGGTAGATTACAGGAGCACTGAGCAGCATAGAGTGCCCTCTCGCGGCTGTAGACGGTAATGTTTTCTATTGGTTCATTTCTCTCGTTTTTTTGTCAAATAAATCAATAAATAAGTCGCGCCTGACTATAAGTCGCAGGACCAGCCAAACTATGAAAAAAAGAGTGACTTATAGTACGGAAAATACGGTAATAAATCTTATTTGGTTGGAACAGCTGTTATGCTAATTATGTCTCTATTTATTTATCGGTTTTGCCAAAGGATGTAACTAGGATTCACACAAGCTCCAGTCTGGATCCAGAACACCTGAGAAGAGATGATGCCAAACCCTCAGAGGACCTCAAATGAAGCCAACACTGAAACAGAACTACCAGATAATTATACAAGTGTGATTGCATCATATAATAATTGCTGTTAATAGTATTCATTATCATTCATCATCATCATTTAACTTTTCTGAAAATGTCTGCCATATGAACAAACATAATTTTCTGTAAAGTTGTTTCGCATTGATTTGTATGGTAAAAAGTGCTATAAAAATAAACTTGAATTGAATTGAGTTGAACTAAATGAATATTAATATTAACTCATAACTTGCTGCTTATTAATGGTTAGTAAGGTAGTTGTTAAAAAATAGCCAGTAAATTACCCTCAAGTTGTCCTAGGTGTATATGACTTTCTTCTTTCCAGTCAGAGTTATATTTAGGGGCCAAGCACCGAAGGTGCGAGGCACCTATTGTTTTTGTTCCGGTTCTTATTAGGGGCCAAGCACCGAAGGTGCGAGGCACCTATTGTTTTTGTTCCGGTTCTTATTATTATTATTATTATTATTATTATTCTTCCGACTGGGAGTCTATGGCAGCCCATAGAACCGAATGCGGGAAAGTTGTTTTGGTTTGACATTCTGATAGAGGACAGTGCCAACATTAAGTACACCAATTTTGGTGTGTCTAAGACATTCCCTCTAGCGCCACCAACTGTCCGAAATTTCACTTTAATTTTGTTAATAACTTTTTAACCGTAAGGCCAATCAACAAAATTCTTTTTTCCTCTGATTTCTGAGCTCAAGCCAATTCGATTGCACCCTATACCGTCACTTTCCGTCATAGAAATATGGCCGCCATTTAGAATTTTTTTAAAAACCTACTTTTTCGAACTCGTCCTAGACGGTTTGTCCGATTCACACGAAAATTGAACCAGATCATCTTCAGGCAGTGCTGACCAAAAGTTATGCAAATCAAATTGATTCGTCAAACCGTTTTCGATAAACGCTCGAACAAATTTTACGTAACGCTTACAAAAAGAGTCGTAAGGCTGTATCTCTGCAACGATTTATCGTATTCAGACCAAACCTGGTACATGTCATAACAAGCATGACTTGAGGCTACTTGCTGCGTTTCGGCGCAGCGCCACCTACTGGTCTGGAGATATGGAAAATTGCTATTTTTGCTTATAACTTCTAAACAGTTTGTCCAAAAATCATAACATTGGTCTTGTTAGATTCAGGGCAACATGCCGAGTCGACTGATATCCAATTTTACCATCTCGGCCATTTTGACTGTCGGCCATTTTGAATTTTGTGCTAAAATGCTGTATTTTCAGAACGCATCAACGGATTGTTACGAAACATGGTATGGGTCATCAGTACAATGTCCTGAAGGAGCGTGAGAAGTTTCGAAACAGCGCCACCTAGTGGTGATCATCCTTATTTAAATGCTTATAACCTTGGGTGTGGTCGACTTATTTTCTCGAGACTCACCAAATTGGACTCCTGAAACCTTACCGAGTCCAACGATACCAAACATTCTAGGTTTCGCCTTACGGTTTGTGTAGCGTTGTGATTTAGCGCTTAAAAAACATCTGGCTATATCTTTGAAACCGCTTGTCTGATCGAGACGAAACCACCGTCAGAAGTTCGAAAACATAGGTCGATAGCTATACGCCAATGCCCAAATGCCAAAATATTGATAGTAAGGGGTAGTAATAATCAAAGTCAAGAGTCAGTCAATTTTTACATGCTTTTTCATATAAATGCCCATAACTCTGAAGTGAATTGAGATATTTTCACCAAAATTGACACACATATTTATGGGCTCACTCTGAGCAAACATTAAAAAAAATGGTGGGACTGAGCCTCTTGGTGGCGCTATAATAGAACGAAACATGAAATTCTCATTGACTTCAATACAGTTTTGTGAAATAAAATGCTATACTAAACGAACACATTGGTGTAATATTATGAAACTCAGAATGTGCCAACAACACCATCCCCTGAAGGTACTCAAAATATTTTGAAACAGCGCCACCAAGTGGTTTAAAGTTATAACTCAATTTACATAAAGGCTAATAACTTTTGAATACATCTGGCTGTTGACATGACACTGGTCTTTTTAGATTCCTTGGGTCAAGTCGAGAACATAGATATCAAGTTTTCCTTATTTGGCTGAACTTCCTGTCCGCCATTTTGATTAATGTTGAAAACCTACTTTTTCAAACTCCTCCTAGACCGTTAGTCAGATTTTCACCAAATTTGATGTGGATCATCTTCAGACCATGCTGGCAAAATGTTATGGATTTTGTGTCGATATAAGAAACGGTTCTCATTAAGCGCATCAACAAATTTGCTGGAAGTTTGCCAAAATGCATTTGAGGCTGTATCTCTGCAAAGCTTTGACATATTTGCACCAAACTTTGTATGTCTCATCGACACCTCACACTGACCATTCCACACTAATTTGGTAACAGCGCCTACTATTGGTTACACGTGATAAGCCAATAAATCCTATTACTAGTTGTTGTGTATGTTGTTTTCAAGCCATTTTGCCTAAAATAATCTTAAAACTGTCTAAATTACTCATTCCTGCCGTTCGTCTGAAGCTTGCTTCCGTAGTGCTTGGCCCCGTTATTGCTGCTTGCAGCTATATTTATTAGGGGCCAAGCACCGAAGGTGCGTAGGACCCTCTTGTTTTTGTTGGCGTTCTTATTATTAGGGGCCAAGCACCAAAGGTGCGTAGGACCCTCTTGTTTTTGTTGGCGTTCTTATTATTATTAGGGGCCAAGCACCGAAGGTGCGTAGGACCCTCTTGTTTTTGTTGGCGTTCTTATTATTATTATTATTATTCTTCCGACTGGGCGTCTATGGCAGCCCATAGAACCGAATGCGGGAAAGTTGTAATGGTTTGACATTCTGATAGAGGACAGTGCCAACATTAAGTACACCAATTTTGGTGTGTCTAAGTCAATCCCTCTAGCGCCACCAACTGTCCAAAATTTCACTTTAATTTTGTTAATAACTTTTTAACCCTAAGGCCAATCAACGAAATTCTTTTTTCCTCTGATTTCTGAGCTCATGCCGATTCGATTGCACCCTACGAAGTCATTTCCGTCATAGAAATATGACCGCCATTTTGAATTTCTTTAAAAACCTACTTTTTCGAACTCGTCCTAGACGGTTTGTCCGATTCACACGAAAATTAAACCATATCATCCTCAGGCAGTGCTGACCAAAAGTTATGCAAATCAAATTGATTCGTCAAACCGTTTTCGATAAACGCTCTAACAAATTTTATGTAGTGCTTACAAAAACAGTCGTAAGGCTGTATCTCGGCAACGACTTATCCTATTCAGACCAAACTTGGTACATGTCATAACAAGCATGACCTGAGGCAACATGCTGTGATTGGGCGCAGCGCCACCTACTGATCCGGAGATATGAAAAACTGCTATTTTTGCTTATAACTTCTGAACAGTTTGTCCAAAAATCATAACATTGGTCTTGTTAGATTCAGGGCAACATGCCGAGTCGACTGATATCCAATTTGACCATTTCGGCCATTTTGACTGTCGGCCATTTTGAATTTTGTGCTAAAATGCTGTATTTTCTGAACACATCAACGGATTGTTACGAAACATGGTATGGGTCATCAGCACAATGTCCTGAAGGAGTATGAGAAGTTTCGAAACAGCGCCACCTAGTGGTGATCTTCTATTTTTAAATGCTTATAACTTTGGGTGTGGTCGACGTATTTTCACCAGACTCATCAAATTGGACTCCTGAAACCTTACAGAGTCCTACAATACCAAACATGCTAGGTTTTGCCTTACGGTTTGTGTAGCGTTGTGATTTAGCGCTTAAAAAACATTTGGCTATATCTTCGAAACCG
This sequence comes from Carassius auratus, assembly GCF_003368295.1. Taxonomy (NCBI): domain Eukaryota; kingdom Metazoa; phylum Chordata; class Actinopteri; order Cypriniformes; family Cyprinidae; genus Carassius; species Carassius auratus. Next base: position 7,463 of record NW_020524138.1, on the reverse strand, counting down.
CTTGTCTGATCGAGACGAAACCACCGTCAGAAGTTCGAAAACATAGGTCGATAGCTATACACCAATGCCCAAATGCAAAAATATTGATAGTAAGGGGTAGTAATATTCAATCAAAGTCAAGAGTCAGTCAATTTTTACGTGTTTTTTCATGTAAATGTCTATAACTCTGAAGTGAATTGAGATATTTTCACCAAAATTGACACGCATATGTATGGGCTCACTCTGATGACACATAAAAGAAATGGTGGGACTGAGCCTCTTGGTGGCGCTATAATAGAACAAAACATGAAATTCCCATTGACTTCAATACAGTTTTGTGAAATAAAAGGCTATACTAAACAAATGCATTGGTGTTATATTCCACAACTCAGAATGTGCCAACAACATCATCCCCTGAAGGTACTCAAAATATTTTGAAACAGAGCCACCTAGTGGTCAAAAGTTATAACTCAATTTACATAAAGGCTAATAACTTTTGAAAAGATCTGGCTATTGACATGACGCTGATCTTAATAGATTCCTTGGGTCAAGCCGAGAACATAGATATCAAGTTTTCCTTATTTGGCTGAACTTCCTGTCCGCCATTTTGATTAATGTTGAAAACCTACTTTTTCGAACTCCTCCTAGACCGTTAATCAGATTTTCACCAAATTGGACGTGGATCATCTTCAGACCATGCTGGCAAAATGTTATGGATTTCATGTCGATATACGAAACGGTTCTCATTTAGCGCATCAACGAATTTGCTGGAATGATGCCAACATTCATTTGAGGCTGTATCTCTGCAAAGCTTTGACATATTTGCACCAAACTTTGTATGTGTCATCGTCACCTCACACTGACCATTCCAAACTAATTTGGTAACAGCGCCACCTATTGGTTACATGTGATAAGCCAATAAATCCTATTACTAGTTGTTGTGTTCATTGTTTTTAAGCCATTTTGCCTAAAATAATCTTAAAACTGTCTTAATTAATCATTCCTGCCATTCGTCTGAAGCTTGCTTCTGTAGTGCTTGGCCCCGTTATTGCTGCTTGCAGCTATATTTATTATTATTATTCTTCCGACTGGGGGTCTATGGCAGCCCATAGAACCGAATGCGGGAAAGTTGTAATGGTTTGACATTCTTATAGAGGACAGTGCCAACATTAAGTACACCAATTTTGGTGTGTCTAAGACATTCCCTCTAGCGCCACCAACTGTCCAAAATTTCACTTTAATTTTGTTAATAACTTTTTGACCGTAAGGCCAATCATCAAAATTCTTTTTTCATCTGATTTCTGAGCTCATGCCGATTCGATTGCACCATAGCAAATCATTTTCCGTCATAGAAATGTGGCCGCCATTTTGAATTTTTTTAAAAACCTACTTTTTCGAACTCGTCCTAGACGGTTTGTCCGATTCACATGAAAATTGAACCAGATCATCTTCAGGCAGTGCTGACCAAAAGTTATGCAAATCAAATTGATTCGTCAAACCGTTTTCAATAAACGCTCAAACAAATTTTACGTAACGCTTGCAAAAACAGTTGTAAGGCTGTATCTATGCAACGATTTATTCTATTCTGACCAAACTTGGTACATGTCATAACAAGCATGACCTGAGGCTACATGCTGTGTTTCGGCGCAGCGCCACCTACTGGTACAGAGATATGAAAAATTGCTATTTTTGCTTATAACTTTTGAACAGTTTGTCCAAAAATCATAACATTTGTCTTGTTAGGTTCAGGGCTACATGCCAAGTCGACTGATATCCAATTTTACCATTTTGGCCATTTTGACTGTCGGCCATTTTGAATTTTGTGCTAAAATGCTGTATTTTAAGAACACATCAACGGATTGTTACGAAACTTGGTATGGGTCATCAGCACAATGTCCTGAAGGAGCGTGAGAAGTTTCGAAACAGCGCCACCTAGTGGTGATCTTCTTTTTTTAAATGCTTATAACTTTGGGTGTGGTCGACTTATTTTCATCAGACTCATTAAATTGGACTCCTGAAACCTTACCGAGTCCTACGATACCAAACATGCTAGGTTTCGCCTTACGGTTTGTGTAGCGTTGTGATTTAGCGCTTAAAAAACATTTGGCTATATCTTCGAAACCGCTTGTCTGATCGAGACGAAACCACCATCAGAAGTTCGAAAACATAGGTCGATAGCTATACGCCAATGCCCAAATGCCAAAATATTGATAGTAAGGGGTAGTAATATTCAATCAAAGTCAAGAGTCAGTCATTTTTTACATGCTTTTTCATGTAAATGTCTATAACTCTGAAGTGAATTGAGATATTTTCACCAAAATTGACACACATATGTATGGGCTCACTCTGAGGACACATAAAACAAATGGTTGGACTGAGCCTCTTGGTGGCGCTATAATAGAACAAAACATGAAATTCCCATTGACTTCAATACAGTTTTGTGAAATAAAATGCTATACTAAACAAATGCATTTGTGTAATATTACGAAACTCAGAATGTGCCAACAACAACATCCCCTGAAGGTACTCAAAATATTTTGAAACACCTAGTGGTCAAGTTATAACTCAATTTACATAAAGGCTAATAACTTTTGAAAAGATCTGGCTATTGACATGACGCTGATCTTAATAGATTCCTTGGGTCAGGCCGAGAACATAGATACCAAGTTTTCCTTATTTGGCTGAACTTCCTGTCCGCCATTTTGATTAATGTTGAAAACCTACTTTTTCTAACTCCTCCTAGACCGTTAGTCCGATTTTCACCAAATTTGACATGGATCATCTTCAGACCATTCTGGCAAAATGTTATGGATTTCGTGTCAATATACGAAACGGTTCTCATTTAGGGCATCAACGAATCAGCTGGAAGGGTTCCAAAATGCATTTGAGGCTGTATCTCTGCAAAGCTTTGACATATTTGCAAAAAACTTTGTATGTGTCATCGTCACCTCACACTGACCATTTCAAACTAATTTGGTAACAGCGCCACCTATTGGTTACACGTGATAAGCCAATAAATCCTATTACTAGTTGTTGTGTTTATTGTTTTCAAGCCATTTTGCCTAAAATAATCTTAAAACTGTCTTAATTACTCATTCCTGCCGTTCGTCTGAAGCTTGCTTCTGTAGTGCTTGGCCCCGTTATTGCTGCTTGCAGCTATATTTAGGGGCCAAGCACCGAAGGTGCGAGGCACCTATTGTTTTTGTTCCGGTTCTTATTATTATTAGGGGCCAAGCACCGAAGGTGCGTAGGACCCTCTTGTTTTTGTTGGCGTTCTTATTATTATTATTATTATTCTTCCGACTGGGGGTCTATGGCAGCCCATAGAACCGAATGCGGGAAAGTTGTAATGGTTTGACATTCTTATAGAGGACAGTGCCCACATTAAGTACACCAATTTTGGTGTGTCTAAGACATTCCCTCTAGCGCCACCAACTGTCCAAAATTTCACTTTAATTTTGTTAATAACTTTTTGACCGTGAGGCCAATCATCAAAATTCTTTTTTCATCTGATTTCTGAGCTCATGCCGATTCGATTGCACCCTAGCAAGTCATTTTCCGTCACATAAATGTGGCCGCCATTTTGAATTTTTTGAAAAACCTACTTTTTCGAACTCGTCCTAGACGGTTTGTCCGATTCACACGAAAATTGAACCAGCTCATCTTCAGGGAGTGCTGACCAAAAGTTATGCAAATCAAATTGATTCGTCAAACCGTTTCCGATAAACGCTCAAACAAATTTTACGTAACGCTTACAAAAACAGTCGTATGGCTGTATCTCTGCAACGACTTATCCTATTCAGACCAAACTTGGTACATGTCATAAAAAGCATGACCTGAGGCTACATGCTGCGTTTCGGCGCAGCGCCACCTACTGGTCCGGAGATATGAAAAACTGCTATTTTTGCTTATAACTTCTGAATAGTTTGTCCAAAAATCATAATATTGGTCTTGTTAGATTCAGGGCAACATGCCGAGTTGACTGATATCCAATTTTACCATTTCGGCCATTTTGACTGTCGGCCATTTTGAATTTTGTGCTAAAATGCTGTATTTTAAGAACGCATCAACGGATTGTTACGAAACTTGGTATGGGTCATCAGCACAATGTCCTGAAGGAGCGTGAAAAGTTTCGAAACAGCGCCACCTAGTGGTGATCTTCTTTTTTAAAATGCTTATAACTTTGGGTGTGGTCGACGTATTTTCACCAGACTCATCAAATTGGACTCCTGAAACCTTACAGAGTCCTACAATACCAAACATGCTAGGTTTCGCTTTACGGTTTGTGTAGCGTTGTGATTTAGCGCTTAAAAAACATTTGGCTATATCTTTGAAACCGCTTGTTTGATCGAGACGAAACCACCGTCAGAAGTTCGGAAACATAGGTCGATAGCCATATGCCAATGCCCAAATGCAAAATATTGATAGTAAGGGGTAGTACAATTCAATCAAAGTCAAGAGTCAGTCATTTTTTACGTGATTTTTTCATATAAATGTCTATAACTCTGAAGTGAATTGAGATATTTTCACCAAAATTGACACACATATGTATGGGCTCACTCTGAGCACACATAAAAAATGGTGGGATTGAGCCTCTTGGTGGCGCTATAATAGAATGAAACATGAAATTCTCATTGACTTCAATACAGTTTTGTGAAATAAAATTCTATACTAAACAAATGCATTGGTGTAATATTCCGAAACTCAGAATGTGCCAACCAACACCATCCCCTGAAGGTACTCAAAATATTTTGAAACAGCGCCACCTAGTGGTCAAAAGTTATAACTCAATTTACATAAAGGCTAATAACTTTTGAATTAATCTGGCTATTGACATCATTCTGGTCTTTTAGATTCCTTGGGTCAAGTCGAGAACATAAAATACAAAGTTTACCTTATTTGGCTGAACTCCCTGTCCGCCATTTTGATTAATGTTGAAAACCTACATTTTTCAAACTCCTCCTAGACCGTTTAGTCCGATTTTCACCAAATTTGACGTGTATCATCTTCAGACCATGCTGGCAAAATGTTATGGATTTCGTGTCGATATACGAAACGGTTCTCATTTAGCGCTTCAATGAACCTGCTGGAAGGGTGTCCAAAATGCATTTGAGGCTGTATCTCTGCAAAGCTTTGACATATTTGCACCAAACTTTGTATGTGTCATCGACACCTCACACTGACCATTCCAAACTAATTTGGTAACAGTGCCACCTATAGGTTACACGTGATAAGCCAATAAATCCTATTACTAGTTGTTGTGTTTATTGTTTTCAAGCCATTTTGCCTAAAATAATCTTAAAAACTTTCTTAATTACTCATTCCTGCCATTCGTCTGAAGCTTGCTTCTGTAGTGCTTGGCCCCGTTATTGCTGCTTGCAGCTATATTTATTATTATTATTATTCTTCCGACTGGGAGTCTATGGCAGCCCATAGAACCGAATGCGGGAAAGTTGTTTTGGTTTGACATTCTGATAGAGGACAGTGCCAACATTAAGTACACCAATTTGGTGTGTCTAAGACATTCCCTCTAGCGCCACCAACTGTCCGAAATTTCACTTTAATTTTGTTAATAACTTTTTAACCGTGAGGCCAATCAACAAAATTCTTTTTCCTCTGATTTCTGAGCTCAAGCCAATTCGATTGCACCCTATACCGTCATTTTCCGTCATAGAAATATGGCCGCCATTTAGAATTTTTTTTAAAAACCTACTTTTCGAACTCGTCCTAGACGGTTTGTCCGATTCACACGAAAATTGAACCAGATCATCTTCAGGCAGTGCTGACCAAAAGTTATGCAAATCAAATTGATTCGTCAAACCGTTTTCGATAAACGCTCGAACAAATTTTACGTAACGCTTACAAAAAGAGTCGTAAGGCTGTATCTCTGCAACGATTTATCGTATTCAGACCAAACCTGGTACATGTCATAACAAGCATGACTTGAGGCTACTTGCTGCGTTTCGGCGCAGCGCCACCTACTGGTCTGGAGATATGGAAAATTGCTATTTTTGCTTATAACTTCTAAACAGTTTGTCCAAAAATCATAACATTGGTCTTGTTAGATTCAGGGCAACATGCCGAGTCGACTGATATCCAATTTTACCATCTCGGCCATTTTGACTGTCGGCCATTTTGAATTTTGTGCTAAAATGCTGTATTTTCAGAACGCATCAACGGATTGTTACGAAAACATGGTATGGGTCATCAGTACAATGTCCTGAAGGAGCGTGAGAAGTTTCGAAACAGCGCCACCTAGTGGTGATCATCCTTATTTAAATGCTTATAACCTTGGGTGTGGTCGACTTATTTTCTCGAGACTCACCAAATTGGACTCCTGAAACCTTACCGAGTCCAACGATACCAAACATTCTAGGTTTCGCCTTACGGTTTGTGTAGCGTTGTGATTTAGCGCTTAAAAAACATCTGGCTATATCTTTGAAACCGCTTGTCTGATCGAGACGAAACCACCGTCAGAAGTTCGGAAACATAGGTCGATAGCTATACGCCAATGCCCAAATGCCAAAATATTGATAGTAAGGGGTAGTAATAATCAATCAAAGTCAAGAGTCAGTCAATTTTTACGTGCTTTTCATATAAATGTCCATAACTCTGAAGTGAATTGAGATATTTTCACCAAAATTGACACACATATGTATGGGCTCACTCTGAGCAAACATAAAAAAAATGGTGGGACTGAGCCTCTTGGTGGCGCTATAATAGAACAAAACATGAAATTCTCATTGACTTCAATACAGTTTTGTGAATAAAATGCTATACTAAACAAATGCATTGGTAATATTACGAAACTCAGAATGTGCCAACAACACCATCCCCTGAAGGTACTCAAAATATTTTGAAACAGCGCCACCTAGTGGTCAAAAGTTATAACTCAATTTACATAAAGGCTAATAACTTTTGAATAATCTGCTATTGACATGACACTGGTCTTTTGATTCCTTGGGTCAAGTCGAGAACATAGATATCAAGTTTCCTTATTTGGCTGAACTTCCTGTCCGCCATTTTGATTAATGTTGAAAACCTACTTTTTCGAACTCCTCCTAGACCGTTAGTCAGATTTTCACCAAATTTGACGTGGATCATCTTCAGACCATGCTGGCAAAATGTTATGGATTTCGTGTCGATATAAGAAACGGTTTCTCATTAAGCGCATCAACAAATTTGCTGGAAGTTTGCAAAATGCATTTGAGGCTGTATCTCTGCAAAGCTTTGACATATTTGCACCAAACTTTGTATGTGTCATCGTCACCTCACACTGACCATTCCAAACTAATTTGGTAACAGCGCCACCTATTGGTTACACGTGATAAGCCAATAAATCCTATTACTAGTTGTTGTGTTTATTGTTTTCAAGCCATTTTGCCTAAAATAATCTTAAAACTGTCTAATTACTCATTCCTGCCGTTCGTCTGAAGCTTGCTTCCTAGTGCTTGGCCCCGTTATTGCTGCTTGCAGCTATATTT
>NW_020524137.1:0-33990 GCF_003368295.1 Carassius auratus | reverse complement strand
TTAGATCAAATCCAGTGCAGACCACACCCATTCTGACTTGCTAGTCATGGCTAAATCACACAGAGCGGTTTACTTCAGAAAAGCACCATACATATAGTGTTTTGTGCGACTGTGTGTGAATGAACGACATCCTGGCATCCTGCACAAATTTGTGGCACGGTCCCAAATCCTTCCTCTACTGACCTCCATCAACGCCAGATAATAATTACATCAGCATTACCCCACAACAATGGCGTACATAGATCAGCTCCTTTCAAATTACATTTCCTTCCTGTTGGCCCATTAGCGATGTCGACCAGACCATGTTTTTTTTTTTTTTTATCCACTGTTGCCGTTGTATCTGAGTGCCTTTGCCACAGAGAATTTCGACAGTTCTGTTTAAACCCCACTGGATGTCCCTCAGATGTAGAATAGGCTTGATTTGGGAGAACCACTTGCTAATCTGCTGCGCGCCATAATAAACTGTGTTTTGGCAGGAGGAAAAACCTTCACATAAAGCACACAAAACATCAAATAGAGAAGACTTGAGCCACCTGGAGTGAATGCAGAAGAAGACAATTAAAAATCAATTTACTGTCAAAAAAAGCTTTGCTTTCTAATTAAATCTGCACACAGCCGAGTCCCTCTCATTGCTGGCTGATGCACAGTTGCAAAGCACACATTTATTTATTTATTACCCCCCAGACGGGTGCAATAGTTATTATCGCTTTTGCGATATTCACTCTTTTTTTCGAATCTCGGTTTGAGACACTGAATTCTGACGAGGACCATTATACTTATTTCATATGGTTGTAATCAGGCTTCTAAATGCATTTTAAATGTGACTGCTGTTCAATACCTGCCAGGTGTCCAATCCAACAACTGCTCCGTCATGATCGCTCTCATTAGCAACTAGTACGTGTCAAAATAAAGGCTATTTATTATAAGGCACTTCTTTTGTTTGTGGGCAAGCAGCTGGACACTACTTTGTCTTTTAATTCATCAATTTAAAAAGCCTTGCTCTGGAGATCTGCATGATTTCAGAAAGGTTTTAATGGGTCTTTGAGGAATGCGAATGAATAGGATGGAGTTAAATGGATTTTTATTTATCCCTATCAGCTGACGTTGACATCACCACTCCAGATTTTAGCTAGTGAAGGGTCGTACTGTAAGGGCTCTTGAAATGTAATTTTTGACCAAGAAATGCTCACAACCGAGCAAAGATGACTGCAGACATCCTGTGCCAGCCATAAATTTGCGATTGAGATGAACAGCCATGCCATTTCACCAGGTCCACTCAAGCAAAAATTGGTGGTGAAACAATTTTTGCTCAGAAATTGCTAGTAAATTTCACCAAAAAACACAAAGAAATGCCAAGTAACACAGTGAATTGACTGAAATAGCATTTTCATGTATGGCATTTTATTTACAACTCTGAAAAATCACTTTCTCAGTGTATTATAGGCCTCCTGGATGTGGTATTTGACGGAAGGCCATTTCTAATTGCACTCAACCAAAAGCTCTGGAGACTTACTGCGCTTAAGAGCATGTAATCTGCGGATGTGTTTGGAGCCTTCTGAGATTTTTAGTATTACTTTTATTGACCAGACTTCTCTTTGAGGTCAACAGGTGGATCCATAGCACTAAAAATGTCCATTTACACAGCACTTTTTGGGCTCTCTGAGGCACCTCTCATTTCTGACATTGTTAGGCTGTAACTCCATCACAGACTTAATGACTGCCGGTGGAGTCACAGCGCTGCCCTTCCCTTCTCCGAAATGTCCCACAATAACCCGCTTTAATGGCACAATCTAATTAAAATAATAATAATAATCTTGAACTTTCAGTATGTAGACCTCTAACCTGTGAAATCTAATAAGTCTCAGTCACAAACAAACAAAAAAAGGGCATTACTAATCAATCAGCCAGAAAGAAGATAAATTAAAGGAGGGGCACATGAGATACAGGGCTGAGAGGGGAGATAAGCAGAGGTGAAAACAAGCGCAAGTACATTCTGCACAATTCCAAATCACAGTGGCAAACGCACGCTTAGCAAAAGGTGTGGCCGCTTTTCAATGCATTCATTGTTCATGTCCATTTTGAAACTCATGTGAAGTCTAGTGGGCTTCCAAACTTCTCAAAAGAGACTATTCAAACAATAATAAAAAAAGTTTTCTTTTAATCCTCTAAATGGTAAAAGAGCCTCATTTGAGTGTTTTCTGGTTTCATAATTAAATGTAATTATGAGTTCATTCGTTAGTTGCTGTGTTGTTAAAGCTGTGGCCTAGTTTTAAGCTGCACTGCTCATGTGGTGAAGCAAGTTCAAATATATTCCAATCATGTTCTCAATATTTTAAAAGTATAATGTATAATATTATTTATTATTATTATTAAGCTCTGTATTTTATTTTATGGACTTTTATTATTATTATTATTATTATTATCTTAAGTTAATACTTTTAATGATACAATTGTTTAGCTTGCGTTATCAATTTCATGGAATGTTTAATTTTATGAACCATTTAATAACAATAATAATGATGATGATACAAATAGCAATAATAATATAATAATAATAATAATAATAACAACAACAATAATAATAATAATTATTATTATTATTAAATACATATTGTACATACATGCATGCATACATACATACATACATACATACATACCGTATTTTTCGGACTATAAGTCGCAACTAAGTATAAGTCGCATCAGTCCAAAAATACGTCATGATGAGGAAAAAAACATATATAAGTCGCATTGGACTATAAGTCGCATTTATTTAGACTCAAGAACCAAGAGAAAACATTACCGTCTCCAGCCGCGAGAGGGCGCTCTATGTCTTCAGTGTAGCCTACAGGAGAACTGAGCAGCATAGAGCGCCCTCTCGCGGCTGTAGACAGTAATGTTTTCTCTTGGTTCATGTCTCTCAGTTCATTTCTCTTGGTTCATGTCAAATTAATTTTGATAAATAAGTCGCACCTGACTATAAGTCGCAGGACCAGCCAAACTATGAAAAAAGTGTCACTTATAGTCCGGAAAATACTGTATACACACGCATGCATACATGCATGCATGCATTCATAGCACAAGCTTTAAATCATCATTAGCTTTGTACATTTTTTTGGAAGATAATTTATACATTTGTATACATTATACAACTTTTAATATTAGATTTATTAGGCTTTGTATTATTTATTTGTTTCATCGTTATGGATAATTTTTAACAACTACAACAACAATTATTATTCATATTATTTTTATCAAAATTTGTAAATAAATAGTACAAGTTCTAAAAGTATTTTCTTTTTTGGAAGAGAATTGAAACATGTAAACATTAGCATAAAATAGATGACCTCAATGCTCATGAACATGGACAAAAAATCCCCAAGCCTTAATATTTATTGGGTTCTTTGAGCAAAGTGTATTTTGAAATATACAAGAATATTTCCTAGACATATGTAGTGCTCATCCAGAGTGACAGATTGTGGGTAAGTCTTTAATTATTTTAGCATCTTACATAACTCTGGGGTCAGGAGATACAAATAAGATGGCTCTAAACGGATGGGGGATGGTCTGCATATAGATATAGCCAGAAACAGCATTCATCTGATTTCATTGATTAGGGTTATAGCTGCAACATCATCATCCCACTGCCAACACCTCCACATACTATCCCTCTCACTCTATTTCAGCCCAGCTCAATATGTTTCATCAATAACCACCACATTACTCCAGAGTCTCTACCATAATGACGATCACAATCTCTTTGAGATGCTTCATCATGTCCTCAAACGCACTGCCAGTATAAGCATTGTGGTTCCAATATAGCTATAATGATGAATGGTAAAATGCACCCGCCCTGTTCCTCTTCGCTTCCTCTGAATGCATAATAGATCACACTAATAAACACAAATTTATGCAGGGAATGTTCCTTAAGACTTTCACTCATTACCTTAAATGCTTAAAAGTTTAAAAGTGTACAACAGTGAGAATTATGGCTTTGTTATTATGTCCTTTTGTTGCACTTGTATGAAAGTTAACGTTAAATACTTGGGAAATTACGCGTCTTTGTTCAGTGTAGCGAGGAGTCAAGGCTTTTGAACAATAATGGGATTAAAAATGTACAGGATTTGAGGATAGAACGTCATTTTATGGTGGAAATTAAGTATTGTCAACTTTGTTTTCCCATTTCTCTGTGTTTCTCTGTTCCTGAAATCAAACAGGGGAGACCAAGGCCAATTGTCACATTTTCTAGAAACATTCTTAGGATATGTCTATGGTGGTATTTTCTTCATAGACTCACACCTTCTAGACTTTTATTTGAATATGTATGTAGTATAATATAGTAATTAGGGGTAAGTGGATACCGATTATTACAGATCAAGTAGACAGATAACAGATATGTCTGGTGTAAAATTAAGAATAACAAGGGCTCTCACAAAAACTGTATTTAAATGCTTTTAAATTGTTTTTAGTAATTGGTTTTGAAAAATGAAAATGCTTTATTGTTAAAAAAAATAAATTTCATGGAAATTGCAGTGATGTGTTTGGACACTTGTACAACTAATAACAGCATGATAAATGATATCAAGTTTATATATATATATATATATATATATATATATATATATATATATATATATATATATATATATATATATATATATATATATATAAATTATTATATAAACCATATCACCATAGTCTACTTATTTACTAAACACTAGTCCAATACTCATTTATTGCAATATATATATATATATATATATATATATATATATATATATATATATATAATTTTTTTTTTTTTTTTTTTTTTATAATAGAAATTTCTGTGCTGTCCCTTTTAATCAAATAAATGATCAATCCAATTTAAAGTGTAAATTTCTTTTAAAAAAAAAGTTATGGTTGCGTGTATTTATGTATTTTATGTAATATTTATATATTTGTATTACTTATATAATTACATTTTATTGTATTTACATTACAGCTCTTAAAATATATATATATTGAAGGACAGAAAAGTACCTAATTTACAACGGTTTTGAACTAGCTGTTTGACATCAACAAAGAAAACCTAAGTACATTTGTGTAATTCGAATTTTGACTTATAGCTCCTGAAATGTACAGTAGCTCTTCCCCATATGACAACTAGCCCCGGTCTCCCCTGTATCAAAGATTTCAGATTGCTTCCTTGTTCTGTCCTTGCCATGTTTATCTTCCATTGCTTTCTTGTACCTTTCTGCGTGCGGTTTCACAATCTCGGTCTGCGCTGTCTCATTAGCACTTCTCATCTTCATTTCTCCCTTCTTTGCCACTACTGTAGCCTAGCACGCTCTCCACTTCTCTATCAGCTGCATCTTTCTCTTTCCCTACCGCTTTATCCCCTGCTCTCCCGGCTTCATCCACCTCCAGATACATTATGTAGATTAAACATTGCTCAGCTGTACAGTGGAGTGTCTATGACTGCAGCACTTTGTTTTCCTAAATAATTAACAAGACCAGTGTGGATTTAGTGTCTAATGTAATACTTCCACATCCTTCTGGGGGTGAGATGGGCATCTGGCTCTGCGCTCGAGCCTTGATGGGCCCCTAGAAGGCTCCGATGTGAACTCGGAGCATTAAAATTTAAAGCGGCACATTAGGTATGAGGCCACAGCAGAGGCTTTTCAGTAAACAGAAGGAATTGGGTGGCATTAACCGCAGAAACGGAGGCTAGCCGGCGATAATGCTGCCTGCTCCCTAATGAGGCCTTAGTGGAAGGGGGAAAAAGGCCAACTGTAATTTGGCTGCTTTTTCCTGTGTGTTTTTAGACATGTGTCGCCATTTTCTCTCCGAGGTATTGATTTCAACTTTGGCTCCGTAATTAGCAGCATTGAAACTGCCCAAAGTTGGCATGTAGCTTCCGTTATGTTAATCCGGTCCGATCGCGTGACCCCTTCGCGTCTGTCGGGATGTTCTCCGCAGGTCACCGTCCACTAAAAGATGCAACCTGAATCCCAATTAAGTGTCTGGTTTCATCACGACGCGAGTTGTTTTCCGTATGAAGCGCTAAATAAACAAACACCCTGGAAAAGGTCCTATTTAATCAGCTTAGCCTCTGCTTTGGTGCGCCTTGACAGCCTGCATCTGGGAAGGAGCCGGGCCTGCCAGGAGTCATTTTCAAGAACCTTCAGTGACGGCCGTAATGACTAACCATCACCTCCCATTCTTCAAATTATCATTGCAGTCACATTCAATAGCAGAAGGTTCAGCCTGTCCCATCAAAATGGCCTTTCAGCCTCAGTGGACTGTGGAAAACCCAGTACACGTCTCTGAAAATGGCACGTTATTGTCATCGCCTTGAAAATCTGGGGGTTTCGTGGAAATGAGGCTCATTTCGGATGTTGAAAATTGAGTTGTGCTACTTTTTTATTATCTTCGTTATGCCAAGCGGGCTTTTACGCCTGAATGATGCAAATTGGCAGCATGATTCCTCTCTTTATTTCCCTTTAGCAAGATATACACAAATAGCCCTGTGCTGTAATGTTCGCCAGAGTCGCACGGAGGGAACCCGAAAGTGCAAATGGCCGCGTTTTCTCTTACAAAAAAATGCCACTGGCCTCCTTTCTCTGACTCGTCTTTTTTTTAGAAAAAGACTGCTTTGCTTTGGTCTCACGGTAGCGCCTGAGTGGGTCGAGGAGTCGTATCCAGAAGGATATGGAGTTTTGAAGAGGCGCATCGATTCTCCGGCTTCAAAGACATCTTCTGGAGAGCCACAAAGCCATTACTGGGGCTACCTGCTTGCTCTTAATGCAAATAAGGGAACGGGATTGTTAGACCACATCATAGCAGCCTGCTCTTTCAACGCACTCTCATCAAAAAGCAATGAGAGTGGATTCAACATCATTATTGAGCATTTGTTTGTGCATGAGGGTGTCCTGTCTGAGCGAGTGTGTCTGTGTTGACGTGAGCGAGCGTATGAGTGGATCAAGGCACAGAAGAGCATGCGTGTGTGTGCTTAGGTATTGATGTGTGTGTTGTGGTGACTAGCTGTTTGCAGCGAACAGGAACAGGCTCCATATATCAGCTGGTAGCAGAGAGTGCACTAGATCAATGGAGGAACCGTTCTCTTTGAGAGTGTACCGATGATCAGAGGTCTCGCACGACCCTTTCCTTTCCCCCGGACCGACTATCCAAGAACTTTGCCAGCGCAGCTCTCTAATTAGACCCGTTTTCCTCACGCTCTGTAAACACCACTGCTTTTTAATGCAATTAGTTCAGTCATTAACTTGATAACGCCAGAGCTTTCTCAGATGGAAACGAGAGTGGTAGAGTGTGTATAACACACGCCGCCCCTTTAAGAATATCAGTTGCATTCTGAAGTGAACATGACAGCTGTTGCAAAAATGTGAACTCTGTCATTGTTTATTCACTCTCATGTCATTCCAAACTTGTATTACTTTATTTCGTCTGCAGAACACAAAAGAAGATATTCTGGAAAATGCAAGCCAGGCTCTTTGGAAAAATGCATCAACCTTCATTTTTGCAAAACTCCAACCGTGCCTATATGTACCGACGTTTCCAACTACAATAAACACTGGTGGTAATGAAACACTAGCCATTTTTATTCATTTTCACAAAACTGTGATTAGTACAGGAGCAGATTATGAAGCCATATGCCATATGTATGGCTTTTCTGATATAGTAAACTTGCTCAGTAGTGCACCTGGTGCAGTAGTGCACTTGCAATGCAATACACTTGTGTATAAATCCTGTGAAAAATACACAAAGACTTGTAAAAGCAAGCTAAAATTGCAGGCTTAATTTAGAAAATGTGTTTTTATCTGACATTTGTTTTTGTCAACACTATCAGTTAAGTTTAAGTTAGGGTTTAATATGTTATTTTCAACACAATGCAACCTTTTAGCGCCGCTTACCGGACATTTCAGTTCTGAGCTGCTGTAATACGTACAACAACCACCTGAAAAACTGAAGACACTTTTAGTGACACTCAATGGACAACTTATTAATAAAAGGTTGTGATATGTGTGGGACTAGTCCCACGAAACAAAAAAGGCTTAAAGACTTGTTGAAGGAAGGTAAAAGTGTGTTTATTTATTTATTTTTGTATACATACAACATACAACAATAAGTGTTTCCAGATTAACATTCATTTCAATCAGCTGTGCAAGAAACATTGTAATACCATTTTGCAAAAATGTCAACATAGACATATTTTCCTAATGAGCCTGGATTCAAACAATGAACGTCCATGATGTCCAATGTTGCTTGGACACTAACATTCTTCTTTTGTGTTTCGCAGAAGAAAGTGAGTAATACAGGTCTGAAGAAACATTATGAATGAAGTTTTTTTTTAATTATTATTTTTTTAATAAAGTGTGCACTGAAAGCATCTGCCTGGAAACAGACCTCAGTTCACAATCGACACAGGCAATGGCTGCTAACTGCATGTACAATGGAACATGAGATCGTGCAATCACACCTGTGCATGGGGTTATGTGTATCCCATGTCTCTATCCAGAGTAACTGCCCCCATGAGATGTGCACACGTCTGCTGGGTCTAGTCTGAAGTAATACTCAATGTTCCTCTCTACGAAGTGAATTGCCCACAGGTCAGTGGGGCATCTGAAATCTCCACATGATGAGTCCTGTTCATAGTGTCATTTGCTTTTCACTAACGGGGGCTGTGATATTTACATTTAAGCCTCTTGATGCCCTTAGAACGGATTGGGGAACAGATTGCTTTTCAAATGGCCTATAGATTTTCATTTCTTTCTAGTCGGAGACCCAGAGTTTTTCAATCTATAAACTAAGAAAATCTGTTTTAAAAATATGAATTATATATTTAAAATGGTTAGTGTAAAAAAAGATTGAAACCATAGTAATATTTATTGTGTAAAAAGGTTTTTATTATTATTATTTTATTATTATTATTATTATTATTGTACTTGTTTACCAATGAGACAACAGTGTCTAAAAGAGCATAAATGATATTTAAAATTAGACATGTAAAAAGACATTTTTGGATACTCATATCTAACCTGGATCCTGGATAGCTAACATGATAAAGCTAGTAGCAGCTCCAAACAAGAGGATGCGTGTTTGAAATGTCATTTCACGCAACTAAAAACTGATTAGTGTTTATTTTAAGGCAAAACATGCATTAGAGGCCAAGAATATGATAGTGTTGAAACAGTAGATGAGAGCTAACATGAATGTGGATAACTTAATCCAAATGATTTGGGTCGTAAATCTGATATTCATATTGAAATCTCTGACTTTTGATTTTGATTTGAACTTATGACATTTTCGGAAAGTCTTGAGGAGATGTGATATTACCGGGAATCTTTTTACTCAGGGAAAAAAATCTGAGGAGCGGGAGACATCAATTGCTCTCCATTTAATTTCATTGGTGTCTGGTAAAACTATACTGTGACACTGAAGATATCTCAGCTATGGATTTTTTTTCCTATGGGTGTACCAGTATCTTGTTGCATGGATTCCATAATAAACAATAATGTCAGTTTAGCTGAAATCTACCTATATGAGAAGAAAAGACAGTTCCATACTGCACTCTGTCTCACATGGTAAACTGTGGCACATGACTTGTGAATGGTCATTTCATGTTCAAAAACGTACAATAAAAAATTTATAAATAAAAAAACATAACTTATTGTATTTGAAAATGCAAACTTTTATGTAGTTTAAGTTGAAAACTAATATAACTAAACCTAAATAAACTAAAACCAATAAATAAATAAAAATTATAATAAATACTATATAGAACAGAGATGCCCAAACCATTGCCTGTGGGTTAAAGTTGGCCCATGATGATCTTTGATCTCGCCCACCATGACATACCAAGAGGAGAGAAAAATAGGGAAAACATGCCTTTCAAGCATATGATTTGTGTCTTATTTATTTTTAATATATAGTTTTTAGTTAACATTTTTGGGTTTATTTTTGCATTGAAAGTTAAAAACTATTTAAACAAACATTTAAACAATGAAAAAGTTTTATATAGTATATATATATATTTAATTTTATTAATTTATTAATTACATTTTTTTTTATTCATTCATTCATTCACTGATTTATTTATTTATTTATTGATTAATTTATTAAATATTTAAGATTAAAAATACACAATATAGTTGGATTTAATACAACATTTACTTTGGACCATGGCCCTCAATCAAATATGATTTTTGTGGCCCTGTAATATAGTATAAAGTTATTAAGTAAGTAAAAATAAGTAAATATTCCATATATATATATATATATATATATATATATATATATATATATATATATATATATATATATATATATATATATATATATATATATATATATATATATATATATATATATATATATTATAAAGGTATATCAATGATACTAATATAACACTGCTAATTATCCGACATTACTACGAGTCTGTCAGTCAGTGCTAAGTATAGACGAGACCCCTTAATCTTGACTTCGGCTCTCTCACTTAAAGATTTACAGTCTGTCTTATTTAGCTGTATATATTTTGAGACGCATCACAGGTGCTATCACTCATTTCATTCCGCCCCAGTGATCCTCCCCTCTCTTTTTTTTTTCCTCTCTCCTTCTTTTCCTGTCCCTCTATCAGTGAATACTGGACTTGGTCCACTACCACCAAGTCTGATTCCTCAGCCTTGGGTGAAATGAATCATAAAAAATAAAAAAAATGGATGCATGAATACAAATTGAAGCTGACCCAGGAAGTTGGACTTTTCGATACGCTCGCTTCCACTCCTGCTCTGTTAGTTTTATCAGCTCTCCTCCAGGTTCTCTGTTCCAGGCCAGTGTGTTCGGTGAGCCGGTCCGGGTGCTGGAGCATTCAGGGCACAGTGATGATTCCTCACATCCAAGAGAGGCTCGCACTTAATCTTCCTGCCACGGTTGGGATGCGAGCGGCCATCGAAAAAAAAAAAAAAAAAAGCCCTCAACCTTCTGATCATTGGCAGGGAAGGCCAGCGTCACCCTGGCAGAGCATCAGGGCTAGGCTAATCAACAATGTAATGCATGCAGTGACCTCCCTCTAAAAGGCTCCTGTATGCCTCCAAATGAGATTTGTGCAGCGCTGCTAATTATTTTCTTTTCACATTCCCGCTGTAATGCGGCCCCCTTTTACTCTAATCATTTCCTGAAAATGAGCAATTACAGTTTGGGTAAAAATGCGCACAGGAGCACAGGAAACACTCACATCGCAGACAGATATTAATGAAAGCAACCCTGTTCTGTGTTCAATTTGTCTAATGATTAAAAATACATCGAGGCACCTGCATAAATAATTCATGCTTAATGCCGAGTACGCGAGCGCAGAAATGCTTTTCGGGATTACTGCGACAACCTCCGTCATAAAGGGTGGCGTGCGGAGTGATTTCGCAGCTCTCATGAGAGTCCCAGTTGTAATTGTAAATAACATTGTGGTGTCAGTCTGTCTCTGTGAGCCATCAGCTTGGCAAGTCTGTTTGGAAAGCTCACTTGAAGGTTCAGAGAGGTCACTGAAGGACATGGCATGGTTTTGAATGCTTTCCTGTGGAGGCGCAACTACATTATAGTTTCAGCCAATCATTGATGCAGAGTCAAATGATTGGCTGATAGAAATGCTTTTGAAAAGCATAACCTTAAACTTGCTGCTGAGATCTGATTAGTTTGACAGAGATGTTCTTATAGCCCTTTAAAGACCTTAACTGTAAAATTGTAATGCTTGATTTGTATTGGTACCAATTGGTACCATTAGCTGATAGTTTTTTTTATATATATATATATATATATATATATATATATATATATATATTGTTTTGTTTTTTATCCTTTAGGTGTGTTTATTGCCTTTAACATTTAGATTAACTTTGCCATCTGTAAGTCACTTAAAGTTCATCTTTAAAAACAATGCAGTAAGACTGTTAAATGGATATATCACCCAAAAATAAAATGAAAGATCTGTTATTTACTCATCCTTAAACTTCTTAAACTTTGGTTAATCTTTGAAACACAAATAAATGACAAATAATGAAAAAATAAAAATAATGATGACAATTTTTTTTATTTATGGGTGAATTATGCCTTTGCATGTAACCAAATGTACAAATCTCAAAATAAATATGAATTTTGTATACATTATAATTTTGTGGTTCCTGAACTTTTTTTTAGCATTTGAAATCATTGTTGTTGTTGTTGTTTTAGCTTTTAATGTTTCAGTTTGAATTAGTTTAAACAAAATTGTATACAATTTCAATATGTAATTTATTGGTTATGGTCCATAAATGAAAAGCTAAAATCTAAAAGAAAAATCTGATAAGTTGGTAGGAAAGTTAGTTATGACTCTGCCCTGTACTGTTACATATGGGTTGCTATTAAATGTTTTTTGTCATTATTATTATAATTACTATACACTTGAAATGTTACTCTCTCTCTCTCTCTCTCTCTCTCTCTCTCTCTCTCTCTCTATATATATATATATATATGTGTGTGTATATAGTGCATCTAGTTTTCCCATATTTTATATTCACTCAAAGTTAAATGTAAATGTCACTGTTAAATGTAATCTTGTCCTTGATTCCAAAATTCACTTGTAGCATGTAAAATTATTAATTTTAGTGGTTTAGGCCAATTTATATATATTTATTTATTTGTTAGACAAAACTATAGCCTATAGTTTTTTTGTATCAACCATTACTAGGTTATCAGCCATCGCCCATAGCATGAAAAAAATTATCATTTATACTTTATAATGTTGTGGTGTCTAAATTCACTTGTACTAAACTGTTATATCTGCGCATTCCTACTGCAAACCTAATGGTAAAATCTGATTGGTTGATAGAAGTTGTTCAGGCCCATAAACCTATACAGCTAAAGTCTCATTGGTTTTAAAGAAATAGGTTTCTAGGACCACCAAAGTATTAAAAAGCATCCGACTTGGTAAAATCATTAAAGTCCGAAAGTGCACCTTTCACAGAATCCCCGTCTGAGGCGGTATATTTGAACTGAATATGACGGACAGGAGTAATATTCAAAGCAGGAACTTTGTGATGCACAGTGGTGAGATAACTAAACCATGTCGGTTCATTTAAGCTCTGGCACTGTAAAAAGCGTTTTAATGAATGCAATGAACACACAACCTCTGGGAGAACACAAACACAGACACGCCTTCTGGGAAAGTGAAAGCATTTGGCTAGAACCACCTAAGCCCTGCGGTGTGCTTGTGTTTGGCTTGGTGGAGAGGTGGGGGCCGGATGAAGCCACCTGGATCTCCACATTATCAAACTGCGAGACAGGCCGTATTAGACCCCTGCAGCGCAAACATCATCCTCAATCCATCGACGAGGTTTTAATTGTAATGGAAATTAGATTTGCATGCTGGCAGCTGGTACGATGCCATTGTACAATTGTCAGATCTCCTGACAAGTTAATCCACGGTCTCCTCGGAGGCAGCGGCTGCTTGCAGCTGTAGCAGCACAACAGTGTGTTTAGAGCAGCTATCAGTGACTGCTGCTTGTGACCTGACCCGCACTAAACCCACACTTTACTCTGGCGCTCCTGGTTGACAGCATAGCATATAGTGTCACATCTACAGCTGCGGAAGCCGCAGGTATTGTTTTGATTACATCACTGTTCTGTAATATCACAGCCGGAGGGTTGTATCAGTGCAGAGCGACAACAGCTTTTTGTTTGTAGATGTCAATCGTTCGCTCGTTCATTCATTCATTCATGAAAGTCTCTCATGCTCCCCAAGCCTGCACTTATTTTTATTTAGATTTTCCATAAATTCAAATAACTTTGTATCTTTGTTAAATTTAGATGATAACTTACTTACTTTTTATTCATATTTTAGATAGACAGTAGAAAAATGAATTACTTTATGCTACCTAGATTAACTTGTGTATAATAAATATAGCTAAGTGTAACATCGTATAGTTATATTTTACGGTTTAACTACGTATTCATTAGATGATATTATGTTTTCTTTCTGTATTGTGGATTTTATCATTGTTTATTCTCATTAATGAAATGTCATACTTTTTAAAGTGCCTTTGATAAATAGAAAGTTAAATAAAAATAGAATAAAAATTTAAATAAATATCTTAATTTATATAATAAGTGGGGCTGGACAATTCATATATATATATATATATATATATATATATATATATATATATATATATATATATATATATATATACTGGTTGGCTTCCTGAACCCATGATGTATGCGTTTTTTTATTGTGCATTTTAACATAGCTAGAATTATTTTTGACCAATCAGCACCTAGGATTCTGATTTACATGTGAATTGTTTTGATGCCTGATTTCAACTAATGCATATAAAATAGTACACTACATTTAAACGATTTTTATATATTAGTTATTATCTGCCATAATTCTCATGCATCATCACTAAGTTGGTGCATTCCTACACCGAGTATGCTGCGCTAGAATTGCACACACACACTAAAACCAATGCAAACAAAGCAGATAATTAAAAGATCAGGTTGGCAGCTTCACCTAAACATCTCTGGCCAGCAACGGGCACGTCGTGTGAGATGTGATTGTTTCAGTGAGCATGTGCTGACTGTGTGGTTCGACATCCATAGCTGCATTAATCTTTAAATAGTCCTGAATGAATTTAGCTTGTTTAATATCTGCCAAGGAAGCCCCCCCCCCCCCCCCCGGCCCATTGGAAGAAACCTGAAGACGAGACAATGCCGTGGATTAACGTTGACCTTTGTAGTTCTGACATTCACCAATTTTACTTAATTAACGGCAAGCAGCCTGACTCTGACCTTTTGTCATGCGAGCTGTCATTGGAAACCTTTCTGTTGACTTGAATAGGAATGCTATTTGTTAAAATAATCAGTGGCGGACTGGCCAGCACAATGGGCCGTGACGATCTTAGAGAGCCTGATTCACACAGCACCGCAGGGACCCGCGGTGCTTAAAAATATCACCTACCCTCATTACCAGTTAGTCTGGTGTGTGTGGGGAGGGATGCAAGACACATTTACCTATAGATTCACATCTCTGATGTCCAGAGAGAACGTGGCGGTGTGATCAGAGGTGTCTGCTCTCTGCGGGAAGGTGATGATCATGGATTTTCCAGAATTCCTGTCCTCACCTAATCATGTTTTCACCTCTGTGATGAGAGCAGGATAACGAAAAGAGATTCGGCACATACTGGCACACGATATGAACTATGATGCTGTTAAATACAGTTTACAGATCTTTCTGAAAGTTTTTTTTTTATTCAGGTCAGATTTTGTCTACTGGTTTTCAAGTGAATATTCACAATATATTTATCATGATTTTGAAATGAAGTAATACTGTGAGTGTCTAGATGATTTTATAATGGTAATCTTACTGTGATAATATTTATTTAACGATCCCAGAGAGAATTAAGACTTGACTCTGATTTCACTGATTTCACTGGTAAAACAGTGAATCCATTCAATGAATCCATTCAAACCTTACATTTGAATTAATTTATTTCATATTTTGATTTGATGATTCATTGCTTCAAATCTTTTGAATTAATTCAAAAATTTGATTCATTTGCATTATCCCTTAGAAATGTCCCACAAGGCATTTTTTACTTTTTTAAAAAGTACAGTTATGTAGATAATTGTTGCTTTTTATTACTGTGTATTGTTATATTAGTGCATGCAATAATGAAATATTTAATATTTAATAATTATACCTTTTATTTATTTTAAATTAGTTTGTCAGCAGCTATCTTTTTAAATTTTGTTTTATTATTTTTATTTATTTGGCCATACAATTAAAGAAAAATTAGGCTTATAAAAGTTTGTAAAGTGTTTGTTCATCTGGTTGTAATAATTTTAAACACCTTTTAACTTTATTTATCTTAAATTTACTCAACATATATTTTGATGTTCTATTGCCAATATTATCAGTAGGTAAATTAAATATTATAACAATTGAAAAATAACCGTTTTCTTTTTAAAAAAAATATATATATTCAAATGTAATTTATTCCTGGGATGACAAAGCTGAATTTTCAGCATCATTACTCCAGTCTTCAGAAATCATTCTAATATGCTAGTTTGCTGCTCAAGAAACATTTCTTGTTATTAATGTTGCAAACAGTTGTGCTGCTTTATGTTTTTGTGGAATAACATCAATGCAGTTGCTAAGCTTGCTTATTTTCTAAAAGACATCCATTCAAACTGTTTATTTCAATGAACTGATTCAAAAGTTTGATTCATTTGCATCATTCAAAAAAATCTATAAATGTAGACAGGTGTTTTTACAAGTATTTTGAATTTTACTCTTCATTGCATTGTGTTTTAGAGTTAACAGTAATGAGCTGCCAGTACTTTTTCTGTTATTTTATAGATTTTTTTTTTTTTTTTTGCATAAAAAATAAATAAAAAATAAATACTGATTATTTATATCAGTGCATGAAAATAATACAATATTTACATATATAATTATAATAAAAATGCATACAATAAATATGAAGTAAATGTATTTTTAATTAAATAAATAATCTTTTTAATTAATTAAATAAAAAAATATTTTTGTGTGTAATTTTTTTTTTTAATTTTGAGAAATTCACCGCCATAAAAAAAAAAAAAAAAAACTGATTGGGAAGAGATTGTTCATGTAGTTAATCTAACTATTTTTTTTTTTTTTTTTTTACTGGATATTTATTTTTACAACTATACTTAAGATTACCTACCTTTAATTTAATAATCCAGACAAGGCATCATAAAGCTCCCTCCTTTTTTTATAGACAGCAAGCCAAATCTTTTTACCCATGTTAATCTGTTTACCTGCACCACTTTCAAGGATCAGAGATGGACATGTGAACTCATGAACTGGCAATATGGTCCAGCTCAACTCACAAGTAGGCTGGTAACTGTCTTAGAAACCTGCAGCACTATGCGCTTTAAATCAGACTGCAAGAATGACGGTCAAACCCTGATGCAAGGAAGCAGAAGTTTGTGTAAGATGCTGAAAGTTATTTTGGCTGCCAGAACAAAAATATGCGGAGCAATCTCATGATTCGCGTCAGTGACAGGTGCAGTTTTACTGAGAGACGGACACTGGCTCCGTGTTGAAAGCAGGGTAATGAAAATAGATTTAGCTCACTCTGCCACGAGATTTCAAGACGGTAGTGTTAAACACAGTTTGAAATCGACAATCATTGCCATTGCGAGATGGAAAAGTCTCTTTCTTTTCGTTCTCTCATTTTTCCGGTTTGGTTTTAGCAGAAAAGGCCTAGCTTTCCTGTGTAATGTACTGTGTAAGCAAGGGAAATGGCATTGTTGAGGAGAGCTCATGTAACAGTAATATCCTGTCTAAATTGAATTTGGAGTTCAATCAGAGCCATTAGGCCCCACACTGAGAAAGATAGAGACAGATAGTGCCATGCACTCCTTAAATGAGTAATGCTTCCCCTGAACTGAAGCATCAAATTTGCCCTAATATTATTAATGCATAAGCAATGGGGGGGAGTGCAGTGTTTGGTGGGACACAGAACTGTAGACATGTGGAATTACAGCAGGCATGTGTTTTATAAACCATCGATGACTAGCAGCTGTAGAGTGGATGTAATGATCCACTCAGCTCCAGCACAATGGACAACTCAAATGTTCATTGAGTGAATCATTTATGAGAGACGTTCTGTCTGACTGGACAGTGTCTTGAACAGAATATGTTTGGCTCTATGCAAATGCAGAAGCCAACTTTTGACTGACCCAGTTAGGAATGTTTTGGCTTTACTACAGTATGTTTAGTATTTGTGGCTAGTTTCCTTAACAATAGGAAGGTGTACTTAAAGGGACAGTCCACCCAAAATTGAAAAATCTGTCATCATGTACTCACCCTCGTGTCGTTCCAAACCTGTCTGACTTTCTTTCTTCTGCTGAACACAAAATAAGTTATTTTGAACGTTGGTAACCAAACAGTTTCAGTTCCCACTGATGTCCTCAGTTTATAATAAAAGTCAGTGGGAACTGAAATTGTCAGGCTGCCAGCATTCTTCAAAATATCTTTTTACAGAGGACAATAGTGTGTGAGTAAATGATGACGGAATTGAAAACAAAAATCGATAGACTAAACAAACATGTAAATGGTAATATAAACTAGGGTCTTGTTTTGACTGCGTTTGAAAAAGTCCAAAAACCTTGACCTGCTTTCTCAAAAGGCACAGCGGGGGAAACTGGGAAATAATTTGTGTGCTTCGTGTGGTCTTGGTTTCATGCAAGTTGAAGGGTATCTTAACATGCATTTTGAGCCAATACGTGTGCTGTTCTAAACACTACACAATTGGAGACACAGCTGGTCCTCAAGTTGTTATTCGTTAACTTAATGTTTTTTTTTCTGCGCTATTTTATTTCACTTAGGTCATTATCGTGCAGGTTGCTCCTACGAAACCAGCTGTCCATTTAAACCAAAACATGCACAGAAAAACACTTATTTTCCCCATGCAGTGTTTGCGTTAATGTAAACACGTATGTTTCTTTCGGGAACAAGCCCGAAGTGCTGCGAACAAATCGAGCGGTCCCCTCCTCTCCCAAGAAATGGTAACTAGAGTGTGCTAAACTGGGTGTTTCATCCCATTGGCTCATTATCGCGCTGGGTTCATTGCCAATAATAAAGATTTCTTGGGCTGCGAGACTTCTGAATTCAGAGGAAATTACATTGAGCAACAGGGAGCGCATGGCTCTAAATGTTTAATTACGCCAGATAAAAACAAGGGGATCAATCACTGACAGCAATGAGAGCCCTGTGAGGCGTCTGCTGTCTCATGTACCAGCAGTCCACAGGAATGAAGCAGAAGATATGGCATCAAAGATGAGGTCGAGATTAACAGATGTTATTCTACAACATCCGTAAAAATGAGAAATCGCAAGTGCGGTCTCCTTAATGTCTGAGCTGTTTCTCCTAGACAGCAATGTGAAGGGAAAAGGCCCTAATAATATTTTATCTAAAACCATTTAGATTTTTCAAAATCTCAGATGTTTCTCTTAGAGAGCAATGAGATTAAATTAGGAGGAAATAAAGATTTGTTGCTTAATTGTACATCAATCAATTGACATGTTTCACTTTCAGAAGACATCTCAAAAATGTGTCAATGTGCTCAAAATGTCCATCCAAAACTCAAGAGAAGAGAGATATTGAGAGAATTGAGATCTCTTGAACATCTCAGTTGTTTCTCTTATTAAAAACTGAAGTTAAATTGAAAGCAAATGGAGATCTTTGCTTAATTCTACCGCTTCTCGTATTTTGATCCTCAAAAAAAACATCTCAACAATGTCTCAAAATGTGTTTAAAATTGCCAACCCTCACTAAAGAAAAATCAATTGGTGGATATTTTTAATATGAAACCTCAGACCTTATATTAGATGAGTCTCTCAAAAGGAGAATAATTATACTGCTTCTCAGTTTTCAATCCTGTCTCTTTTAGATTTTCAGAAGAGATCTCAAAAATGTCTCAAAATGTGCTCAAAATTGTCGTCCCTAACTAGTGCAAAGTCCATTGAGATCTCGGACTTCATAAAATGTCATATGCATCTCAACGTTTTTTTTTTTTTTTGACAAAAATGAGGTTAAATTATAAGCAAATGGAGATCTCAACAGTGTCTCAAAATGTGTTAAAATTGCCAACATACACTAAAGAAGACATTGATTAAAGGATATTTTTAATGTAAGGTTGTTTCATTTAGACAATGAGATTAAATTGAAAGCAAATCGAGATTTTTGCATAATTAAGCTGCTTTCCAGATCAGATGTTGATTGAGAGAGAAAAAGCATGATTTAAAAAAAATAAACATAACAGTGTCCCAAAATGTGCCCAGATTTGCCAATCCATAAAGGAAAGACAAATCTATTGATAAATATATTTAACATCTCAATCGTTTCTGATAGACAATATTTAATTAGGAGCTAAGATTTTTGCTAAATTCATCTGCTTTTCAAATTTGGATTCAGAGGGGGAAAAACAAGATACTTTTCTTTTTTAGACTGAGGCCACAGCACTGTCTCAAAATGTGCTCATATTTTCCATATTAAATAAGACATATTTTATAGATGGACAATTTTTCAAAATGAGACAACTTTCTTTTTTGCCAAGATGCAGAAATCTGAAATCAATAGTCAAATTTCAATATTCGTATGAAATAATTTCACATTAAATTATTATCATTTGCTTCAATTTAACACATTTTAGGAGAAACCTCTTAAACATCCAGTACTTGATACTCTAACAAAACATTACTAAGCTCTCCTGAGCTTTAGGTCTCTGAGCAATAAAACTTTGCTTTGAGATTGTCCTCAGTACGGTTTGCTGCCAAGCACAAACATACTCTGAAACTGACTTCAGAGTAAACTTAATTGCTGGTCATTTCTAGGCCAGATCCTGCTTGAAAAGAGTAAAGCAGCAGAGATGCAGCCGACATATGGAGATGACGGAATACTCCCGACTCCAAGACGGCAGAGGAAGATGGAGAGAAGCTCAAAGAGAGCAGGTCTGGGCAGGCAGCGATGGCGATGCGTCAGCGGCGCTCCGGTAAGGGAGGGTGATGTGTGTGTTAGTCTCCTGGGTGCCATGTTTCTGTCACCCCTTGTCTGAGTGAGTCACGACTGGGTTCTGGTAAGGACCGTCACACAGCCGTTACTGCACTTCCTCCCAGCTTCCATTAAGAACTAGCTCACATCTCGCCCCAAAAACCAACCCAATTCAGCTCAAAATCCAATATCACGATGATAGAATCTCCCTGACTGGAAAGAAAACAAAAGTAAGTGCATTTAAAAAAGGCAATGCTATTTTACAGTGCTATTTTTCTTCTGGGAGGCCTTGGATTTTCAGTTCACAAGCAGAATAGATAAATGATATCAGAGTATAGGCAGTTAACACATACTATGTCTGGCCTATTCTCTTATATAAGTTTTTTTTTTTTTTTTTTTTTTTTTTTTTACATTGCCTTGAAGGGCAATCAGTTAATTTTAGTTAAATTTAATTCCAGATTTAATTAAATTTTAGAGTCATCTGTTTTATATAATGTTTAAAATATTTACATTTGTTTGCACTTTTTTATATATATATTTTTTTATATATTTTTAAATAACTATTTATTATGCATATAATAATAAATGTAATTATAATTATAATAATAAATAATAAATTCTTTTGTATTTCTAAAATGCAAGTAATCAGACTTACTTGAATATTTTTTTTTAAATACCAAAAAATTTACACAAGGTATAATAATATTATTAAATAAAGAATTAAGATGTCATTTAATATTTAAGTTTAATAAAGTTTACATTTATGTTATGAGATTTAGAAGTCAATGTATTGTGTATATATATATATATATATATATATATATATATATATATATATATATATACATACATACATATACATATACATATATATATATATATATATATATATATATATATATATATATATATATATATATATATATATAATTTTTTTAAGTCAAAACTACCTGTTTTGTATAATGTGTTTAAAATGTTTACATTTGTTTACACTTATTAGTGTTTCAATATTTATAAATTTTTTATAAATTTGTATTGTATTATGTTTCCAAAATACATTAGTGTATGTTTTAAAATGTCTTTATTGTTTGTGTTAAATATATATATATATATACACACACACCATTTTATCTAAATAATTTAAATAAAATACATAAAATAAAGTCTGACTGTATAATAATAATAATAATAATAATAATATTTAAACAAGTATTATTAAAATGTTGTTTAAAATAGTTTTAGATGGACTATACCACATCAGCCGCAGAACATATTCATATTCATACACTTTCCAAAAGTGTTTCAGTTAAATTCCCTTATTGCAGATGTGTTAGTTGATAACCAAGCAGCTTCCCAGAACTACACATTTATACAAACATAAATATCATGTAGACATTTAACATGTCATACAACTTTGCTGCCTGGACTCCATTATCTGCTTGCTGATTGGCTGGCTACATACATTTATAGACTGTAGGGGTCCTTGAATTTGAGAATATTTTTTGCTGTGAAGTGATTTAAGCGAATCATCCTCAGTACTATTTCTGTTTATGAATATGTGGTGCATTGTTGACATGTTTCCATCGTACAAACATTGCAAAACTGATCGCTGTGTATGAGTTTGATGACACTGTAGTGCTGAAAGCAGATGGCAGTATTCAAAGGGGCCGTGCGCGTGTGTGTGTGTGTGTGTGTGATTCCACTCACGCTCAGCCCACTCCCTCAGTGTCATGTGCTGCAGAAACTGCCAGAACATTTTGAAAATGTGTCATCGATTTGGCAACACAGCATCTTCAGTTCACTCTCCACAACCACGTAAATATCGGATCACTCAGGGGTAAACATGAAACGAGTGCCAGATATAATGACACACCAGCAAACCAAGCAGAAAGAATCAGGCAAATGAAAAGAAAACAGAAAAATAAAGAGCGACGAGGATGTTGGCAGTTAATTAACTTCTTTTTGGGATGAATCAAAGCCAGTGAATGTACTACATTGGCTTTGGTTTCCTCGGGCAGCTTCCTGAGGTAAACACATGCTAAAATGAGGAAGAGGTTTTCAGTCAGAGCCTTTGAGGAGGAGCTCACATTCTGTTCATCTTGTGAAAATCTCACAGTGCTGCTGTGGTTTCACACACTAAGATGGGTGACATGTCCAATGATATGATCCTGTAATGGAGCGAAGGCTGCATAGAAATGTCCCACTCATCTACAAGCCTTTCCACATTAGGAAAAAAAAAATGTCTGAAATATTTGCCGTAGTGCATGATATTCTGTTAATGTAGTTTCAAAGGATCTGGGGCTCTTAAGACATTTTGGAGATTTTGTTTAAAGTTGATATCCATGTAAGCACAGATGCATAAAACTGTATTAATGCAAAAATGACACTGACTTCTGATCCCTAGCCACACATCCTCATACACGTTCTTGACAAAAAAAAAAAAAGATTATATATATATATAATTGATTCATAAAAGCTGTTCAATTTTTGACACATGTTGAGCTCAAGATTTAGGTCTTAACATTTAAGATTTTCTTAAGCAATAAACCACTCAAAATCAAAGTTTAATTGAAATTTAACCATTTAATAATATATATATATATATATATATATATATATATATATATATATATATATATATATATATATATACACCTAAATCTTGAGCTCAACATGTGTCAAAAATTGAACAGCTTTCAATATAAAAAATACTTAAAAAATGTATTGCAATATTTATAGCAAATACATATTTAAGTATATATTTATGTTTAAGTATATATTTAATAAAAAAATATTTCTACATATGTATATTTCATTCAGTATTTAATTACCAATATTTAATTGTTAAATATTTGATTTGTTTATTTGAAGTATTTGTTTTTATATATTTAAAGATATTTAAATATAAAATAACATATTTCATATTATATACACAAACTACTCGTATTAAATATAATACTTTGTGTGTCTGTGTGTGTAAAATATTTGTTATTTATTCTTTAAATATATAACTTAAATATTAGTACATATTTGTATTTAAATTATACTTCATTCAGAAAAAAAAAAAGCATTTGTCCAATATATGCATGTAAATGTGATTGTGTGTTTTTACTAACGATAGTAGTAATTTTATATTCATCAGAATGTGATTTTTTAATTACAAACACAGTGATGGCTGTAAGTCATTGGTCTGTTTCTCCATAGTTTGTCCAGGTGTCGGATTTGTAGACATTATCCTTCCAGAGCTGTCATGTGTCTGAATGTTTCCTCTTATAGTGGCACACAGAGGTCAATGGTCAATCTATGGACAGAAGGCACAAATAAAAAGGAAGTGCTCTGTCTGGTTTAAGCCTTCTGGACATAAATATCCAGCGACAAGCAATAATTTTGCTTTGTCAGCATTGACAGACCGAGACCATGATGAGATTGGTGGAGCCCCTTGACAGCGAGCCGTTCACAATTGATATGTGACAGCACCAGAGAGAGAGGAAGGTTTCAATTTTATACTCCGCTGTATTTCATGCTTTGTGTAATCCTGAGTGCAAGAAAACCCATGTTTCAATCAGATTTTGAGTTGTTGACGTCCTCGGGTTTAAAATGCAAATTCTGTCATCAGTTATTGACTAACCTGTGTGACCTTTTTCTGTGAATCCCAAAAAGAGAAATTTAGCAGAATGCTCCCGCCGCTCTTTTACATACAATGAAAATGAATGGGGACTGGAGCAATCAAGCTTTGAGAAATGACTATTTGTTGTAATATGAATATAGATGAATTGGAATATAGCAAATAATCCATTTGGACTGTTGCTGTAGATTTTAGGTCATCTCGGTCACCATTCACTTGTAAGGTAAAAGAGCAGTGGGAACATCCTGCCGAACCTCTCCTTTCGTGTTGCATAGAAGAAAGAAAATCAACAGGCTTTGAAACGGTGAGTAAATAATGAGAGACTTTTCATTTTTAGGTGAACTATTCCTTTAAATGTTCTCTACCACGCTCTGAAACAGTGAAACCCACTAGAGTGGCAGATTTTTCAAACAACCTTTGCTGGTTTTTAATAACCAGAAAATAATTTGCATGAGAGAGCATCCAATTTACATACCTAGTTGCCTTTGTGTGTATTTGCATGTGTGTGTGGGAGAGGGTGTTGAAAAACAGATTTAGTTGGAGGAGCTCGGATTGTAGACTTCATTTTCTCTCACTCGAGTTTCAGGTTTCACTAGGTTTTATTGGAATGACAAATAATAGTGCTACAAAAGCTGCAGAAGGTTAGCCACTTTCCGTCCTTCACATCATATCTCATATTTTATGTTCCACCCTCTATATAATTGTAACTGGCATACGAATCGAGTCACATGATCGTGCAGTGGTTATAATAGACAGATTTAGGTATACTTTTATCATCATAATGCTCACACATACACTTTCCTCCTTGCTGTGTTCCTGGCAGGAAATATTCTAGGTATAGTTACTTTGTGTGTGTGTGTGTGTGTGTGTGTGTAACTGTGTGCTCTTGTTTTTGTGACATATCAGGACACAACTCTGTATAATGACATGGGTATGACACAGGTATTACAAGGAGAGGGTGACTTATGAGGACATAACCCATGGCCCCATTTTTCAAAACGCTTAAATCATACAGAATGAGTTTTTTTGAGAAAGTAAAAATGCACAAAGTTTCCTGTGAGGGTTAGGGTTAGGTGTAGGGTTGGTGAAGGGTGATAGAATATAATGTATTTAAAAAATTGTATTTAAGAGCTGTCAGTTAAATCATGTTTTTGTTTTTTTATTAAACAGAAACAGGTCATACTGTTGTGTTGGCATACAGTAAGAGCTATGAAATTAATATAAATAAAAGAGTTCATATAACTGTGTCTTGAAAATTTGTCAAGAAACATTTTCGTACGGAGATCTCACTTAAGTATCAACTCGAATGTTCTTCCATAACAGCTCAGAAGATTTGGTCTCGGGAGATTTTGACGAGAAATGTTAACTGAGGTCTGAGGTCTCAGAATTTTTTGGTAAACCGAAGCACCATTTGCGATTTTCAAGATCTATTCTGAAACTCCAGAGGGTCTCCTAAAATAAGAGATACAATGAGACTAAAGATCTCATAATAAAAATGAATCATGAATTCCTACTGAGATCCCATTTCTAATATAAAGTTGTCTCGGTAGATGTTTCGGTAACACTTTAGTATAGGTTCTTATAATTCTCACTATTAACTAGTTGCTATTAGCATGACTACTATTACCATACTCACTGTTTATTAGTGCTTAGAAAGCACATAGTCTGCAGCAAAATATGAGCTTATTGGGTCAAACGTTGCAGTTAATGATTTCTTAATGGCGAGAATTTGACCTTAAAATAAAGTGTGAGTAATGCTTCTTCTTTAAATTCCAATGTAATGTGTTTGAGCTCATATTGAAACTAATGTGATTGCATCCAAGCACAATTTGAGACATAGTTCCAATTTCTTGCGAACCTCCAGAAAAGTCTCATGTGATTCCTGTGGCCTTCTTCCCAGGACAAATGTCTGCAAATGTCTCCATTTAACCCCAAAGCTAAGAGAAACAGTTGAGATATTAAAGAGATATTTGTTCCCCAGCTCCCACCCCCCGGGGATCACTTTTTGCTTGCGCAAAAGAAAAAAAAGCACAAATTGAATAGCAAAAGTCATAAAACGTAAAACATTTCAAATGTCAAAGATACTGTTTACCCCAAACATGCACACACAGGTGCGTACATACGCCATCTCTTTCGAACACATCTCTGTGTTGTCGGTATCAGTGTGAGAATGAAAGCACGTGTTTTAGCTGTCAAACGCTGCTGTTTTTTTCTTGTTTACTGTTGCACGGTCTGTCAGCAATGGCCTGCGGTACTTCTTTCTTTAATAATACATCTCAGAGTGAGTAATGCCATTTGGATACAGGGAGCTCCGCGCCTGGCCTTTGCTCCCTGCACCTCTCCTCTCTCTATCCCTGGAGTGTGTTTCAACCCACATACGTTTGAAGGAATTCTGTTTGCCGGATGCCCGCGTGCTCGTGTGCGCTAGCGTATGTGTGTTTATAAGCTAGTTGAATTGAAATACAGCCAGGCAGGCGAGGTTGGGGGGGTGGGGGGGTTGTTTATTGCAAGGATAGGTGGATATCTCTCTCTTCAGCTCACACGAGCCACCAGGCAAATAAACTCAGCGCATCAAATTTAAATAAATCACGTTTTTTTTTCGCCATGGCGGAGATATTTACAGCTGCTAATGAACTAATGTGTCCACTCTGGGCGGCGCGGGAAAAAATAGCACGCTAATAGCCGGTCATTAAATACATGTTCTAAAACAATCCACAGGGAACATCAGATGACAATGTGTCTTTACCTTCCATTTATTAGATTGTGACCTGAAACGGGGGTGAGTTGATCAAAATACCATACAGAGGCGCTTTATTTTAGATGTCAATTAACGTTTTTCATTCTATTCTGAAAGTCGATTTCAGTTTTTCCCGGCGTGAGCAAACAAGGCTTCTTCCTTCCCTCCATAACACTCTCACCTTAATTGCTACTTTGTGTCAAAAAGACCAAAGGAGTAGAAGCTAAAAAAGTAAAAGCAGGTGATTTTTTTCATGTGGCGTACGTCTTTGTGCCGAGCTCATATGGCCTTGAAAGGGTGAAAACAGAATCATCCAGGCTTTTGTAAGGAATTCTCACTTCTCCTTGAGAGAGAGAGAGAGAGAGAACTAGAGTGCCTCTCCTCCCCCACTTCCTCCGGCTCTCATCCCTCCATTTCTCCTCCATTTTCACCGATTTGCTTTGTTCCATGCGTAATGTTGATTAGACGACTACAGCTTGATAAAGAATTGTGTTTTTCCTGCAGTTATTACGCCGTGTGTCGTCGCAATATGGTCCAGCTGTCTGGGCCTTCCTGTTTGGACCGTGACTGAACGGTCAACAGGGGGCAGTAGACCGCTTTCCATGGCGTGAAATTCAACATGTCTGATTCCTTTGTCTGCTGGTCTGTTAAGCCAGTTACCAAAGCTGCTTTTCTTTTGCCATTTACCTTGAATATTGAATATCATATTGATATTATTGATGTGATTTTTATAAAAGGTGATGAAGACCTCAGATGATGCAAACGCTACACAACATACGAAACTACCAAATTCTGCTATAAGTTTGACTGCAACATATAATCATATACTGTTAATAGTGTTTAACGTCCCTTTGATTACATTACATTAACTAACTTCTTGATTTTTAAGATACATTTCTGCTATATGGACATCAACTCACCTCTGATAAACTATTACTAAATATAATGTAGAAACTCTATTTTCTATAAAGCTGCTTTGCAACGATTTGCACCGTTAAAAGTGCTATACAAATAAACCTAAATTGAATATATATATATATATATATATATATATATATATATATATATATATATATATATATATATATATATATATATACTGTATATATAGACACGTGTGTGTGTTTGAGTGTGTGTGTGTGAGTGTGTGTGTATTTGTAAATCACATACACAGCAACAATTTTTATCCATTTCTACATGTTTTTTTTTCTTCTCAGTCCAAAATGTGTAGAAATTCTTACATATCCTAACTGTAAGGAATATCTACATTAATATCTTTAAGTAATATTTCTATATAGATCTATGTATACTATATTTTAATGAAAATTGAATTATATGCTTTCATTTTTCCAATCGATACAAAGGAAATAATCTCAGTTGTGAAGAAGGCCTATTTCTAAACAATTTGAATCGCAAACACCATGCTCTAAAAGTGAAATCGGATGCATTTGTTCTTCTTTAAACCCGATAACTTAGATTTTTCCTTTCCTGCTGGCATTCACAACACTTTCTAAGATGGATACTGACTGTTTTCCACTCTGACAGAAGCACAAATCCAGCCTAATAAACGTCTGTATGTATTCGCAATTAAATAAACAATCTATTATTTCTTTTCTCTGTGCCTACAGTGCCGTGTCAGTCACCATATGCCGGGAGAGAGGAGCAGGGAATCGTATCACGGTGATAGTTTTTTGGCGTCGTGAGGAGGAGGAGGAGGAGGAGGAAGAGGGGGGAGTCAGAGCCGAGGGCTCACGGTGCATGTAGCACATCAGATCTCCCTCAATTAATCCAACATTAGGTGCCTGGGATCCACGAGTCAGTGCTTTTGGAAAGCATGTGTGGCTCAAATCTAATTATTCTCTCCCTTTCTTTGAGCCGGAGAGGGTGGAGAGAGATAGAGAGAGAGACAGAGAGAGAGAGTGGCCATCCACGTAGCTGTAGATTTTGTTATGCTGTGATTTCTCTCTCTCTCTCTCCCTTGCTCGCCCGCTCACTCCGAACCCCCTTCTACCCCCACCTCCTCCTCTCTCTCACTCATTCTCCATCTCTCGCTCACACACACGCGCGCCAAACACTCTCTCTCTCCTCCTCTGCCTCTCTCTCTCAGTCTGTCTCTCCCTCCCTCAGCTTCACTCGCTCTTGTGCTGTAAGTTCATTCGCTGTGTCAAGCAACAACTGGCTCGGGAGTGGGCAGTGGGTTTTGATCCTTTTGTCAAGCATCCCCCCTGCAAGTGTGTACCGCGTCCACCTGCACACCGCGGGACTGGCCGCCTGGCTCTCTCTAACATCGCCGTACCATCCTGGGTTTATCACGATCCGGCATCCCACCTTGCTGAGATGGACGGCACAATGAGATGCTAAAGGTTTGACGGGGTAAGTCACATCTACATGTGAATGTCGGTCCAGTTCTTTTACATCTTTTTTTCATAAAATATTGATCGTTGTTTCAATAGTGTGTGTGTATTTTAGTTTTTTGCCGGTGTGGTCCACCACACCTCCTGATGCTTGTGTCAAGTGTCTTGTGGAATTACCATATTCATGGGCTCCATTCAATTAATTTGCAATCAGTAAAGGGTCCGGCTCGAAGTGTGTGTGCGTTATTTTTATTTATTTTATTTTTTTTAGTGTGGGGTGGAATAGCACAGATCGCTTGTGGAGAAAGGGAGGAGTGGAGAGAGGTTGGGAATACAGATATGTTCTTATTTTTTTTGTCTCTAAACTGTTCCATTCTTAGAATTCCTTACAAATTGTAAATATAAAAAGTAAGTGAATGGGTTCTTGCATGAAGAGAGTAGAATAAAAAAATGTAAAATAAAAAATATGTATAATTTAAGGATATGGACCCATGGGAACTTTTGGTAAAGACAAACAAACCAAAAAAGCAAAAAATCCATGCATAGAGGCCATTGATTAACTCCTGGAGTTCTGGGGGTTTAGAAGAGGGGTTGTTTGTGTGTGTTTGTGTGTGTGTGTGTGTGTGTCTTCAGAAATGGACAGAGAGAGTGAGAGCCCTGGGGCTATAGCACTGGGGGAGTGTGCCCTGCGTCAGGGTGGCTGTGTGTGTGTGTGTGTGTGTGTGTGTGTGTGTGTGAGGTGCGTCTGATGGTTTTGCAGACTGGGGGTCTGGAGAGCGAGTGAGCAGCCGGCTGCTACACTGCCGGTGTGCGCCCGTGCGGTGGCTTTTGTTGCGTTTGTGCTCGAGTCCAGCTTCTCCCTCTCCATCTGCCTCTGTTAGGTTCTCCTCCAGTTTCTTGTGCTGCCTTCTCTTTCTCTCTGTTGGATTTCGAGAGAATGATAGCTGATTGTGTTTTTCTCATTTTGTGAATGATTGGTGTAAATAAGAGAAATCTGTCTGGGTAGGTATGTAGACTATAATTCAGTAGGTGATTTTTTTAGAGGTGTCATTTTTTAAATAAATAGTTTTGCATTAAATGGAAAAAAAAATCTGATAGGATAATATTTCTATTCTCAAAAAAAAAAGACTTTTTTATAAAAAAAATTGTGACCTCGTGTTCAATTGATTAAAATTCTGTAATTCTGTAAATTAAGCACAAATTATTTATAGGGGAATTATAACACAATACAATTTTGCAGGAAAATGAAATTACCATAAATAAGGCCTGTTGATAAAAAAATAAAAATCTAAGCAAGTATTTTAAAATTTGGTATTTGTAAGCAAACCTTTCAAATAAAATATAATTTTAAAACAATTACATTTATCAGCTGAATATCATCTTTATATATTAAAATTGTGAGACCACATCAACACACATTGCTAAAATCACTGAATTTTTCCTAATATCAGTAACCAAACGTTTACTACTAATGGATTTAATGGTTATCGAAATCAGACCTATTATATACAGAAATTCACAATTCTCTATATAACACCGTGCATTGACTACGCATTACAAGTTGATTTTTTTCCGAAAAGAGGAAGGTTTCTCTCCTTGACTAATCACACAGTTTAGCCCCCACCCCTTTTTTTCCCTCCCCATGTCATCCTCAAGTGGGGTATAGAGGGGGGCTGCCATGCTTCATTAGAGTCCATGTCTCCATATAGAATTCTCCTCACAATGCTAATGGACTGTTTGGCAAATTTTTTTCAATTTCTATATCATTTAGACAGATGAGATATTCAGCGTGTTATGAAGTGGACCATAATAGCATTTAGATCTCAAGCATCCTGCTCTATCTTAACCCCGGTGGTCTGTGTTTTTAGGCGAACCTGCTACTTTGGACTATCATCATCACCATCATCGGGATCATCGCAGTGGCAATGGGAGTCAGGACATGGATGCTAGCCGGAGGATCTCCGCAGGGTCCTTGCATCCCAGGTGAGTTTACGCTGTTGGGGGGCGGGGCGCGGGTGGATAACTCATAACCCCCATACCCCACCTCCGCCCCATCCCCCACTCCTTCATTAAATGCACCTTTCCCCCAAATGGCCTTGTGAGAGCACAGATTGCTGGGAGGAAATAGCACCAAAAACAACAACAGCAACAAAAAACACATACCACATATTTCCTGAGGCGTTTACTGAACAAAAATGCATTGTTAATTTCTGTTTGCAGACGAGCCGTTGAGAAGCCCTTGCCTTGCGCTACAAAGCATCTTCAATCAATTGTTTTGAAAAGGCCTTTCCGTTTTCTGACGATGCCGGCGGTTCTGTTGTTTCTCTCTGTAAAGGACTCTCTTCGGTGACGGGTATTCTTGGGTGGATAATACGGCTCTCGTTGTTATTGCTTAAGAATACGCGTAGTCGAGGAGAGTCATGTCGGCGGCAACTGCAATGGACTAGAG
Source organism: Carassius auratus (assembly GCF_003368295.1). NCBI lineage: Eukaryota > Metazoa > Chordata > Actinopteri > Cypriniformes > Cyprinidae > Carassius > Carassius auratus. Next base: position 2,265 of record NW_020524137.1, on the reverse strand, counting down.
AGAGCGTTGAATCCAGAAGGCCCACCTGCCTGCACGCACACATGCGTTTGCTAACGCCGAGGTTCACGCCCACATCCATTTATTGAGTCAGTGAAGCTGCATTTCCTGTTTGTGTGTGATGCTTGTGCTGTTGATTTATCCGGCTACTCCTGCTTTTCAGCCAGCGCAAAGGAAAAACTGTGTTTTTTATGATTCGCCGTCCTCACTCCAAAGGCTGTGTATTGTACCGTCCCGGGCTGGGTTGTAGATGCAAATGTGTTCCATTTGTGTCATATATTCTTTTTTCTCAGGACCGCACACACACTCTACCTTTTTAATGCAAATTGATTTTGAAATGACATTTATCGTGCAGGGGTTCCATATGGTACTATGGGGGATGGGATGGATGAAAAAAAAAAAAAGAATGGAATGTCCACGATGCCACTGACAGCTAAATTTATGCAGATTGTAAAGGAACACACTGCAGATAAACAGTTACCACAGCTTTAGATTGACCGCGGCGTGGCTTCCCGTGTAGGCACGCGTATATCATGAATATGTATTACGCGAGCATATGATGCTGCATTCTAACATCCATGAAATCCATTTAGGGAACCTAATAGGATCTACTTGACTTATGAAAGCTTATGATCAAATCTTATAAATATACATGAGATAGTTTTATGTGAAAAAAAAGGATTCTTTTGCTTTTTTTATATAGATGTAGTTTGCATAAAAACGAAGAGACTGCATTCGGACTGGCTGTTGATGTATTGACATGGACGATTTGCAAATCTGCAAACATTTGAATTTGTTCTCCATTATCATTCGGCACATTTAAGTCATGCATTAGCATTTGAGATAGACTAAAGGCAACAATCAGCCCGCTCTGTCCTTGATCACTCTGTAATTATCATTCTTTCGGCTGTGTGTTTAAATGAAGTAGAGAGAAAAGAGGTGTGGAGGAGGAATAATGTAATGTTTTACCACTAGGGGACCCACACAACTGAAAATCACAGCAGCTGGTTAACTTTTAAGTCATTTTTATATAATTTTAAGGTGTTTGAGGTTCAAAACTAATAGAAATATTTGGCTAGATGAATATAGCTTAGAGATCTGTAAAAAATAATGTGATTGTCTTTTATTCTTAGCATGTACATTCAAAATGAATGGCGGTTCATTTATTCCTTTATTAATTTGTGCCGAACAGTGCCTTAGGAGTGACAGTTAGGTCACATGCAACCCTAACAATTATCTGTTATATTAGAATATTTTCCTGAATGTGAGATTACAATGATTTTTTAAACTTAAAATATTTTACATTCATAGTTCTGATGTCATTTTTATTGATGCTGTTTAGTAAATACCTCGCTGTAAACTCCTCACACAGCTTAACTTCCATCTGTCTGCAGTTTATGACGTGATGAAAATATTCAGGCCTCTGCAGCTCGTCTTCATTTGTTCTTTATTGAAATTATTTTTATGTGCACATCGTCTTTGTTCCCCCTCTCATATCATAAATAAAGCTTTATTTAAGTAAAATGATGATGCATTTGTATATTTTGTCCTTTTATATATTAAGAATCGGTTTTAAATGTTTTTTGCTTGGTCATTTGACACCATTTAGCGCTCTTATCTTCTTGTTGTCTGAGCTTGTGGCATTCGACGGCTTGCAGTTTATTTCGCAAGACAAAATGTAACAGAAAACAGACATAATAGACGCCTTTCTGGTCATCATCACATTCTTTAGAATAAGAGTGAGATGTTTTAGTGACAGGACTCAGCGTCCATTACCCTATATTCTGATCATTCATAGGATCGATGCTTCTGTTTATGTCTCTGTTCTGCTCTCAGACATTTGAATTCACTCAGTTGCAAAAGCCTTTAATTACAGAAACATTGTCTCTGCAGTGACTTTAATTAATTTTAAAGGATTTGAGATACTGACAAAAAGTGGAGCATGTTTGTTACAATTATATTAATAAAAAAAAGGCCATTTTGTCCCATCTAATGGAGGCCAAATTATGTAAGCTTTATAAACTTTAAAGTATGAATTATTAATTTATTCACATGACATGACTGCATTCTATAAAATAGATTAATTTCGTTTTTGGAGTAGCCTTTTACAAAAAAAAAAAAAAAAAAAATTTCTTTCTTTCAGTTGATAATATTTTGACTAATGGTTATTCATTCGACTTATTAGTTTACCCTTCATGGTTGTATGGGTTGGTATTTACACCCAGCACAAAGGCCTGATCCGCTGGGTTATGGTTTATAGGCTCAGCA
>NW_020524136.1:0-37825 GCF_003368295.1 Carassius auratus | reverse complement strand
CACTCAGTGGTTACTCACAGCTGTTACTGCTCGCTCTTTCCCATGATCAAAACTATTAGACTGACTGGGGACAAAAACCAAGAGAAAAGAAAAATTATCTTTCAAAAAACTTTTAAATAAAGGCTCTAAACCATTGGGATCAAACAAGTAAAGGAGGTGATGGCCAGAAACGAAGGGAAACATTCAAACCTCATGAAATCCCTCAGGCACAGCGGGAAGAAGAAAAAGGTCAGTCAATATAAGTGGAATTGTTTAAAAAAACCAAAATAAAGTTTTTTCTAGTTGTGTTAAAAAAAAAAAAAAAAAAAAAAAAATTAAATAAAAAAACTTCTCAACATAAAATGAAGTACCATTTTGATTTAAATGTTCAAAACCTGTCTTTGTCTTCTTGCACCACCAGGGGGGCAGCAGAGATCGCACAGGACGTAGAAAGAGCTGAACTAAGCCGAACAGCAGTGTAGGGAGTCTCTCAAGTCCTACTGGGAGGAATGTAGACCTTGTCTTGAGGACACTTGTAAGAACTTCTATATCAACACCTGCCGCCGTCGATTTGCTACCTTTAACAATAAAGTACAGAATTCTCATCCACCTTTGCCATTCAGCTATAGAGATAGCTATTAACAGAATCAAAATACCAAATTTGTATCATGTATTTTTCTGTTCTCAACAGCTACAGAACTTCTTCCAAAGGCTGAGCTCTCGCTTGGGCCCTTGTGATGCTCAGGATGAGGTTGTGCTGAACCAGAGCGCAGAGAATCCTGACTGGAGGTGGTGAGGATTGAGGACTCCTTCAGCAACCTGCTCACCACAATGGGAAGCCTGGTCAATCACAGTCTCCACTTCCACCATGAGCTGGACCAGGCCCTATGAAGGCGAGCTTCAGGAGATAAAGAGAGCGAGCTGGTGCTCAAGCCTGCCAACAAAGCTCTGGATTCTGCCTTTCTGGGAAGGTGTGGGACTGGAGATGTTGCTTCTTGATTTTGTTAGAAGTGTGTTGGGAGGAGTTTGAGGCCGCAGTTCACACAAGCCTTCAGTGAAATTCATGATGCTATGGAGAAGACAAAGGAGGAGAAAGGTGCTTTATCTTGACAAATATGTGTCAGCCAAAAAAGAAATTTGATAGCACTTTATTTTACAGTCCTGTCCCTCATCTACATACCATCTACTTGTTAAAGTAAATATACACTATTATAGCAATACAATGAATGTCAGAATAGGCACTGTCAGTTTGTCACAATGACAAAGTTTGAATAAAAAGTCATTAAAAAACAGTTCACATTTAAGTAAATATTGACATAATTATGGGTAACCATTATTTAATGAAAGAATACGCTCATGCTTAGAACAAGTCAGACATTACCGTCGGTCATTTTCTGATCTGCTAATATGTGTATTGTTATATAGTTCAGGGTTATTCTTAAGAAGCAACACATTCTAGAGCGGTCCCTTTAGAAACTCTTAATCAGTGATACTGATCATTCAAGTCCTTATTGTTTGATTCATAGAATGCCCAAATGTAAGAGAACTACACATCGAGTTGATGAAGCCTCTCAGCTGTTGGAAGCGTCCAGGCAGCATGTGAGAGGTGTGGGCGTTGTGTAATGACATCACACTGATGACACCATCAGCTGGCTCAGCACATGGCCTCTGACTTTGGTTTTGTGACTGAGCTTGCCAATGACAACACCACTCCTGAGAGCATCTTTAGTATTGCCACGGTGAGCCACTACCAAGAAAATATCATATTACACTTTTTTTTTTTTTTGTCATACTGTGCTATTTTGGGACATGTAGCATGGTATTTCAGTAGGTGAGAAGGAAAGCAACAGTGGTGGTAAGATTCAGTGGAAAAACCAGATACTAATCTATTGAACCCAAAAAACAAGGTTGTGGCACAGACTGAGGAGGGCGACAACACCCCAGCAGCAGATATTATGGTGGAAGTGAATATTCTCAACCCCGCCACACTCTCACCCTGACCGTTCCTTCGGGTCTCAGGCTACAGGAACCTGCCTTCATCCAGCATGTGGCACAGGAGGTTTTGGGCATGTACAAGCAGATGGCCAGGTGAGACGCTTTCCAATTAGTCACATCATGAAATGTCAGAATAGTTCACACTCATCAGCACACAGTTCACCCACAGTTTAATCACATAAATCAGGGCTTCTTAACCAGGGACTGAGGGAGCCAATTGTGGTGCCATGCTTAAAAGGATTTCCAATTATTAACCCTATAAAGCTTGCTGCATCAATATTTGATACATTAATTTTTAAGGCTCTGAAATATAAAAATGACAAAAACATTGATGAAACCTGTTGATAGTTCATACTTTTTTTGTTGCAAGAAAAGGCCCAAATATAACTGTAAAAAATGTTTTTCAAAAATCTATGAATCTTCTATGAAGTAACTGAGAATTTAAGTTTCTCAATATACTCATTTACTGAACTGAATCAACTTAATTTTAATTTTCTATACTAAAGAAAAATAGTGTTAAAATGCATGCATCCATCATACAACAGGCTTTTGAGGAACGTTTATTAGTAATATCTCTTAATCATCAGTGTCCTGTATTTGATGTGTTTTGCCCAGTTAGCATAGCCTTCATACTATATGGCCCTATAAAGATTTATGTATATATATATATATATAAAAAAATGTTCAATAAAGCATTTAAAAAAAAAAAAAAAAAAAAAATTCTATTTCAGACGCTACTGGGTTAATATTTTAAAATAATGGCACTGGATTTAATGCTCACCTCTGACTAGTCTAACAGTGTTCTTGTTTTTTTTTAAGGCATGATGTATATAATCTGCAAGACATCTGCGCAAAACCATTTTCTTGTTTATTACATCAGTTGGCCTCTATGCATTCACTCTGGGAAATCTAAAAACTATAAAGCATTATAAATGTTTAATTTAATTCTTGAGCACGTTTCCATGGAACCTTGCTTCTGTCTCAGAGTAAAAAATGTAATTGAGATAAACTTGCCACATTGTGAAACATGCATTGATATCGCAAGATCCAAATTCAGATTATGCACCCCCCCCCATGTTTCTGTTCAGTCCCAATGCCATCTACCTAAACTTTAGAGTTCCAGTTTTAAAGTCTGAACACAAACACACGATTTACACATAACCACATGGAGTTAAAAGCATTACGTAAAACTTTATTTTTCACTGTACAAATTCTTCAGATTAGTAATTATTACCATTTTTTCACAACAAACATCCTCATCAAACTCTGAAGCGGAGACCCTCACCTTACATTAGAGTATTTCCTTCCTTTCTTTTTTTTGACATGAACAAAAATCAATAACAGAGTTTTGCACAAACTAGCCTGTAGCCCTTTTAAAACAGGATGTGGTGATGGGAGAGATGGATGTCCTGGATACAGGAGGAGACAACAAAGTCCCTAGGACAAAGGGCTCGCATACAGGAAGGACAAAAAGGAGGCCTCTCGCTATTCATGAAAAGCTACACGACAAAAAGGGAGAAGAAACCAACAAATTAGCCCTCCAAACGATATCGGTCTGATTCATCCCAAGTGCATTCAATTTCTTGTCATGGATAAAATGAAACCATTACAGACAGTACATGACCAAACCTTAAGACTAAATCTTTAATAGTGGTGCAAAAAATTGTAACGCTTTTATGATGAGGTCTAATTTCCCCTCTACATTAGACTTGTACCATTTTAACAGATCAAGGGAAACAATCACATCTTTTTTTTTTTTTTTTTTTTCAATGCGCTCAGGATAGAGAGGCAAATTTTACTGACTCCATCAAACTTTGGTTGGTAAATGTTCTCGATCTTTAGTACCTGAATATTTCACAGTGACGCCTTAACAGGAAATATAGCAACTCCACCAGCAGCAAACGTGTTACATCATGGAGTTAAAAAGGCTTTGTAATTCTTATTCCTGGTCAAAAAACAAAGATCGGTGTGAAATAATTTGAGCAAGTTCACATTCATATGTCAAGATGAAGAAACCATGGCTCTCTTGAAATATACTGAAATATTAATGTATGCAATCCTCTGTGAAAGATCAATAATCTCTGTGGTTCATTTATTGGAGTGTACATGAGAAAACAATGAATTTGTACCAAGAGGTTGGCAACACTACAAATGTGTTGGCACAAAAAACACAAACCTGGCAGTGTGGGTGCTGATGTGCGTAGAAAAAGGCAACCCGGGCATTGCTGTTGTGATATTGCGACCTGTCGGGTCTCAACAGCAGCATGAGGAATAACGTTTGGACTGGTCAGGTCTAGTGTTTTGTTAAATTAAAGGTCTCTGCTTAATTACCCTTGAGACAAAAATATGATTTATAATAATTACTTTTTGCTTGAAAATTAGCAGCTGGCTGAAATGGTGATCAGTCATCAGAAATGTTTTTGCGAAGGCTTTCCAATATGAATCATCTCTCAGGATATGATTTCAAGCTCTCATAGGGACTGAGATTGATTGAAACTGAAATTAAGGTACTTATTAGAAGAAGAAAAAAATCATGATTTGCTATAAAAGCGTTTAGAGAAAAACTAATTCTGCCCCTGTAGCTGATGTCTTAAACCCCATCTCCCATACATTCAGAACGGCTAATGCCCTCATGCGTCTCATTCTCTGTCCTTCTTTGACTTTCACTTCCCTGTCCCAGCAATGGCACTGTCACTGGTAGCGCCAACCGATTCAACCACAGTTATTGGTCACTTTTAATAAACTACTCACAACTACTTAAAAAAAAAGGGGGGGGGATTGGCTTTAAAATAATAAAAACTGATTTTACAATAAGATTTAGCGTTCAGGTGGAAAAAAAAAAGGGAGGGACAAACAAAGATAAAGAAAAAGCTGATTTTGTGCAACTGTTAAGCAGCCTTCAGCACTAAACTCATCGCTTGTTTCACAGCTCCCTCTGTCTGCAATGCAGGGAATCACCCAGCAGAGCTCTGGGAGTGTGACGTGGTCCCGCTCCAAACCCGCTCATGCACACACCCTCGTCAACTCCGCCACACACACATCCTCAGGCAGAGAAAAGCCTGTATCTGCAGTGAAGTATATGTTTTAGATGCACTAATTGAATTTTTAAGTTTGACTCTCTGGGGAAAAGGTAGAAACAAAAACATCTCTGTAAGGACAAGTTTGCAGGGGAGCTGTAGGGAGGAGGTGCCACAATGGGTTTGGGAACCGTCCCGGTGGCTTATTAGCACGTGGTGGTGAGTCTCTGGGCCCCGTAGAAGGTCTCTACAGGTTGTCTCCGGGCTGGTACTGTGGCTCAGTGGCGGTGAAAGTAGTCCTCCAGGAAGGACTGGAGGTATTCAAAAGTGGGCCGCTCGTCTGGCTCCTTCTTCCAGCAGAGCTGCATCATTTCGTGCAGCGACTCCGGGCAGCCTTGAGGACACGGCATCCTGTAGCCCCGCTCCACCTGCTCCAACACCTCTCGGTTCACCATGCCTGAAAAACAGTTGATACCAAGTCAGTTTGTGCAACCGCCCCCTGTTAAGCGGCCAGACTGTCTCAGACAGGATGTGAGGGGTGTGTAATTACAGCGGACACTTCGCTTGGAACCCACAGAGAACAGGAGTGTCGAGGACAGAGGGGACAGACAGTCTGGTGCTACGTGAGAGGACAGGAAGTGTAAATCAGTGGGCCGACTGTATCCGAGAGCGCTCTCAGAGGAAGGATTCTTTATGCATGCGAGAAACACAGAGTGACCTTTTTGAGTTCAGCCTACTTTCATTTACACTCGCTTGCATAATGACTCACAACAATAAGTCTTATGTGTGCTAAACTCGAATCAATAAATCTTATGTTACGTGGGAAGTTAAAAAGCTGCTGGACTTCCTGTTGTGCCTTGGATGGAAATGCTATGGTATAGTTCACCAAAAAAATAAAAATGTGGTCATTAATTACTCACCCTCATGTTGTTCCAAACCTGTAAGAAACCTTTGTTCATAATCAGAACACAAATTTGGATATTTCAGATGCAATCTGAGACCTCTCCCCTGGTCCTTCATAGAGAGCAAGAGACAACTGTAAAGTTCTCAGGTCCAGAAACGCTACGAGAATACTTTGTGTACAAACAAAACAAAAATAATGACTTTATTTAACAACACTTCACCTCCTCATCAAGTCTCTTGCAATATGCCGCCATTGTAAACAGAGTATCACGAGGCATACTCTAGCTTCTGCATCATGTAAACGATGCATGCGAAGCTGACACATTGTTACGTAAGCACCATGCGCATGCATTGTTTACATGATGCAAAGCAAGCGCATACATCATGATACATTGAAAGCATTATATTTTTGTATAATTTTGCTATTCTCGTAGCTTTGTAAAATTACGCTTGAACCCCTTATGTCACATGGACTATTTGACAGATTTCCTTGCTATGTTCCTGGACCTGGGAACATTAAAGTTGTGTTGCTGTCTATGAAGGGTCAGAAAGCTTTTGGATTTCATCAAAATATTGTAATATGTGTTCCTTAGATGAACAAGGGTTTTGGAACAACATGAGGGTGAGTAATTAATCACACATTTTTTTTATTTTTGGGTGAACTATCCCTTTAAGGCAAAGCACTGTCATATATTACAGATAATAAACACTCTCCATAAACTTGACTCCAGTATTTGCACTATGAAACAATTCAAACATGTTCAGCCGAACAGTGTACACATTCCAAAGTGCATCTGCTCAAAGTTAAAAACTGAAAGTTAAAAGTTTAAGGATCTCTTTTACTGGGGTTCAAACCTACAAGTTTTTGGCAACCAGCCCAGTTCATTAACCACTAAGCCACATTGCCGGCACTTGAGTGAAGTTGCTGCATTAATCCAGCTTCTTCTAGGGCTCTGCATGGAAGCAGATGCCAATCAATAATGGACTGAGTCTAATAGTGTACGACTGAATGATTGATGAAAGCCTAACTGGGTTTGTGATGTGCAGCATCAGTGAGAGGCTTTAGGTGAGCACTACAAATGACAGACTGGGGCTGTGTGAGGGACGGGTGCAGGAAAAGAACAGACAGATGGTGGTAAATAAGAACTGGTGCCCAGTCAGTCCTTCATGCCCGCCTAAGCCAGATGGCTCCTTCGGAGTAGTAATAACACACACAGCAGTCCCTCTCTGCTCCAGTAGGGGGCACAGTGGAATCTGCACCTCTCGGTTTGGAGACCTATCTACCTACCTGCAGGTCTGTTGAACACACCTGCCTGTGATTTTCTGAGTAAACCTGAAAACCATGATTAGCTGGTTCAGGTGTGTCTCACTGGTTGTGCATGATATTAAAGGGGTAGATCACCCAGAAATGAGATTTCTGTTTATCATTTACTCACCCCATTTGGTTAATCTTCGAAATACAATGATAAAACCTGAGAAGTTTCTGTCCCTCCATCCAGAGTTGGCAAAACTGACACAAAAAGGTCATAAAGTTGTTGTAAAATAAATCCAGATGAATGAAGTAGTTTAATCCCAGTCTCCCAGTGATGAAATGCAATTGCTTTATATGATGAACAGATTTAATTGATGTATTTCTTCACATACTAAATATATACACGTCACGCTAAAGCATACCTCATTTGTTCTTGTGCATCACGCACACACGACTGCGCTTCTGTGTTTACCACATGTGTGCTCTGTGCATGTGCATTGATCATTGTTTAAAAGTAAAAAAAAAAACTAAATTAATTGTGTTTATCAATACCTCTTCACAAGACTTGGATTAAACCACTCAATTTATATGGAATCCTTTTATGATTTCTTTATGACCTTGGATTTTCTAAGTTTTGGTTACATTTGGTGCATTGGTTACATGCACTGTCAAAGGATGAGCAGAACATGCTCAGGTTTCATGAAAAATATTGTTTTCAAAGATTAAACAAAGTTTACAGGTTTTAAACAACATGAGGGCGATTATGTTTTTGTGTGTCAACTACACTTTTAAATATGCATGGAAGTATATCTCAAACTGTGTGGAATGTAATTATCCTAAATTGAAGACTGTGAGAAAAAAAAAAAAAAAAACAAAAAAAAAAAAACAGATTTTCTGCTAAATCAAATATCATTTTTCTCACCAGGATATGGCACTCTACCCTTGGTCACAAGCTCTGTCAGCAGGATACCGAAGGACCAGACGTCAGATTTGATGGTGAATCGGCCATACAGCGCTGCTTCTGGTGCAGTCCACTTAATGGGAAACTTGGCTCCTGAAGGAACAATGGCACATATTTTCTAAATTACTGCAGTAGTCAATGGCTCTTACAAAAGCAAAGCAAATGTCAGCATTTTAAAACATCCTGTAGACCTCTACCTTACTGAACTTAATGCTTCTGAATAGTAAAAAAAAAATGAAATTCATTTTTTTTTTTTGGTCATATCATCCCATTGATGCGGTGTTCATTGTTTCAGCAACATACACAACATAAGCCGGATTTGTACCTTAGTCATTAAAGCTCACTGTGTTTGCATTTTATGTGCTGATCTAAAGTGTTCTGACTGGTGAGTTTATTAATTAGTCAGTCGATAATAACCAAGGAAGTGTCAAAACAGGGAACATGAGAAACTGAAAGACACTGATTCATTGATCTTTAAAGATCATCAGTGAAACATCTACAAACGCAGTAGCATATACAAAGCATAAGATTGTAGAATGTGATGTACCATTTTCTTTACAGCCCAGAAGCCTTTGGGCACTCAAGAATCCCTGCAGGGAAAAATCATCGTTCACCATTTATGTAGGTAATGACAAGTCATCATGTTGTACACAATCACAGTGCATTCTGGGAGATGATGGATTCAGAAAGTAAGTGAGATAATTATGCATGATTAGATGCTGACTGCCTTGTAATTTCCAGCACAACAGCTTTGTTGCAGACAAAAGATTATGAGTTACATATTTCACCATGCATATTTTGTTAGACAATTTCCTCTTTGCCTCATTTTATAATCGATGCTTTGGTTTTATATTAATCATATAATTATTGAATAAAATACATAATTTTGCTTAATTCTTCAGGAGTGGACTACCCTTAAGAAAAAATTCTTCATCCACTCACCATTCACAACCTGAGTGGAATATTATTCTAGTCATAAAATAATATATGTATTTTTTTACAATATTATAACATTAGAATGCACTGCTCACATAACGCACTACTGCACCGGAAAGAGAGGCTAAAAACCGCCTACATTCACTTAAAATTCCCTTAGTCGGATGGAAGTATGTGACTGGAATTTAATGTGGATAATAATCATGATTTATTTCTAATACCACAAAGCATGACCAGGCAATTAAGTAATTATCGCTTCAGACCTAATTATCGAATGTGTTAATATTGCATTTCCGTCCACGTACCTTGTCTAGCAGTGTATTCGTTGTCTTCAATCAGTCTAGCCAGGCCAAAGTCGGCGATCTTGCAGACCAGATTGTCTCCCACCAGGATGTTAGCAGCCCTCAGGTCTCTGTGGATGTAGTTCATCCTCTCGATGAAGGCCATGCCATCTGCAATCTAGACAAGATGACAGGAAATCAAGCCTCCAGAAGCTCTTACAAAAGCCAACATGTCGTGGAACCATTTATGGGTTCAGTTGAGGTGGCACATGATCGAAGTTTCAGCTCTTAAAAAGCTACGGTTTAACCAACATCCATATAGCGGTTTATGGGCAACATCTACACAGACAGAAAATTATTAAGGGAATTTAACAAACAATCTGAGACAGCAAAACTGTCCAAAAGGTTTTTATAAGCGGAGATGTGAGAGGGAGACTGAAGCCTCAGCCAAGCAATGCAGCAGCGATGGGAGCCCAGAGAGAGAGAGAGAGAGAGAGCAGAAGGAAAGAAGAACGTGAGAGAGCAACAGTGAGCTTTTTAAGTGAACAGAGCAGAATTGAGTAGGCACATTAAAGTAAAGTGGCCCCATAGGAGTGGCGGTTAAGTGCTCCAGGCATTAGGCGGGAAATGAGGATCATAGTGCCTGGGAGAGACCCACAGGCAGCAGGATGTCATATCAGATATTAAATAAATATGACAGCCAGATGGAGGCTGAAACAGAAACCCTGCCACTCTGGGAGATGCCACTCGTTCAGGTTCACTTTGACATGCTTGGAAAAGGAAAACAAAACTGGCTGGTTAACAGTGGATCATGTTTGGTTTTTTCTCTTACCTGGGCAGCCATGTCTACCAGCTGGGGCAGCTTGAGGTACTTGCCTTCACCCTCCTTCAAGAAATCCAGCAAACTCCCTAAAAGTCAGACGCACAAAGTGAAGCAGTTTTTCAAAATGTACATTTTAACTTGAGTGTTTAAAAGTGGATCAAAAACATGATATGAACCACACTAATCTTAAATATATGATGATGTGTAATAATATTGTAATTAGGGCTGTAGCTATCGAATATTTAAGTAATCGAGTATTCTACCAAAAATTCCATCGATTAATCGAGTAATTGGATAAAATGTGTTTTTGCTTCAAGTGCAATATTAATTATGCAAGAGAAAATAAGACTCCTGGGTCTCATCAAATTAACAACTAAGTTTCCTTTTTTAAACGCATAGAATGCAATGCATGCATCAAAAATAAAGATTTTATTATTACCCATTGTTTCTCTATCTGTACTTGTACTGTGAACAATGACAATAAAGTCGACAGATGAATTAAGTGCATTTAAGTGCCATTCACTTGGTGTTTTAAATAAAGCATTTTCTGAGATGCAGATTAAACATTAAACACATAAAACATTAATTTAATTTATCTTTTAATTATTGAAAATTAACTTAACTTTTTGGTAAACAAAGAGGATTTACTATTACAAATAAAATATGGAAGAAATGTTGTGTGATTAAACCTTTAAAAAAAAGTTAGATTTTTTTTTAGTAGTAGGTTATGTACATTCTGCTGAACAATAGTCTTTAACCGGACTTTTATTTTGACAGGTTGACGTACCTTTATAGTTCTGTTTATGTGATGTGACGCTAGTTTTACTCAAATCAAATGGTCAAATGCTCAAGAAGTGATTGTAAGAGCAGTTCTACAGATGTTGTTCATGTGTTCACGTCTTTATTTAGTTGGACAGCAGACGCTGAAATCACCGGAGCGTCACGCGTGCTTTCGTGTGTGATAAAGGAAGTTGCGCTCCTGCTCCATTCATTAACAGAGACAAACAGAACATGCAGGATTCATATTTAAACAGATTGTTCCGGCTTAATATTTACAGATATTAGTCCATATCGTGATTTGATGCAAGCGCAATGAACTATTTCTGATTAATTAATTCAAAATTTGGCAAATTACGTGCCATTCCGTGTTAAACTGTAAATTCCGTTTTTATGACTGGATTGCGCGATTCCCTCCGCGTTTTACACATTAAATAAATCATTGCGAAAGAACCTGACGTGAGATTTAAAATACATTAAAAGAGGCTTCGAGGCAGAGGAATTTGCCTCGATCATTTTTTGTAATCGAGTTACTCTAGGAATCGTTTCAGCCCGAATTGTAATATCTCTCTCACACACACACACACTGTCTGAGCTTATAAATATACACAGAAGAAGTAAGGAACAAGACAAGAGTGCACGATACCTTTGCCCATGTACTCAGTGACAATGTAAATTGGCTCCTCGGACACAACAGCATACAGGGGCACCAGCTTGTCATGCCGAAGTTTCTTCATGATCTGGGCCTCCTGCAGGAAGGCTTCGGGAGACATGGTGCCCGGCTTCAGTGTCTTTATAGCTACTTTGGTCGTACCATTCCATGTACCTAGGGGAAAAATGAAAGAACAAACAAAATGAGTGCAAAAAGCAAGCATTGATAAGAGTTTTTCCACAAATAAGAATTTGAAAACCTTCCCAGGATTCAGACTTTATCTTCAGAAACATTTGTTGAAACAGGGCTGAATGTTCCGACAATTTTTAAACTAGACAATTTCCACCAACTACACCAAAAACATTGTGTGCAACCCAGGTACTAATTCAGAAAAAGCAGAACTGAAGTGTTCGCTTTTATTAAAATTGACCGAAAATGTACGAAGGTAAGCCATAAACATCCACAGTAAAAGTATTTGAAAAATATCAGAGTAGAAGTGAAGTTTAAATTAAACAAGCTTTGTGATTATTGTGACACTATTATCAGCTGTATTATCATTCTGATGGCACCCATTCACTGTAGTGGATCCATTGGTGAGTAAGTGACGTAATGCTCATTTTCTCCAGACCTGTTTCGAGGAATAATCAGACATCTACATTCTAGATGGCCTGAGGGTATTTTATCATATTTAGTCATGATATTATCATTTTTTGGGAACTTATCCCTTTAAGAAATCTTACAAAACAAGTAAAGAATGTTGCTTTGCCAGTCCAGGACAGGCCGTTTTGTAAAAAAACCCTTTTAAACGGCAATGACACAGATTGCCAGCAGACGATGACAAATTAGTTATGTGGAACCTATTATGCTTGTTGAAACAAATTGGCAACATTGTTTTCTGTGAAGTGGCATGCTGAAGCTTGTGGTATGACAATCTTCAAGAGCAGTGATGAAAGACGAAGGATCTAAATAGCCCACTTTCACATCTCTCTCTGGTATGTAAACACTTAAGTACTGTGGTGCATGTGCGAAAACAACAGATATAAATAAAGTTAACAGCACAGGAGAGTTGGGTAAAATCTAGTATAATTTTGGTTAAGTAACCATGAATTCAGCCATACATTATCAACTGAAGCATTTTTGACTAGATGTTAGCTGTGGGCTTAAGTGTGCCAGGTGCTTTGGGGAATGAGTTTAAGTGTTTGTCTTACCCATCCAGACCTCTCCGAAGCAGCCCTGACCCAACTTGAGCTCTAGACGCAGTGACTCTCGTGGGATTTCCCATGCGTCTTTAGCCAGACCCTGAGTCTGGGGCTTCACCGTCGGACACACTGTGGTCAGTCTGTAGCACAGCCCATCTGCATGCTCTACACACACACACACAAACACACATACATTAGAATAATATTATGGTCATAAAGCCATGAGGATGGGACTAGTTTTCCCTGAGGATATCAGGTAAATTAGATCTGTAACACCCATATGCAGACAACAGACACTCAGTCAAATGAACAATGGAGCCTCAATCCCATCTAGATCAAGTCACAATGTCCTGTGTTAATAACTGTAACTCAAACAAATATCATTTCAAAAATTACTATAGTGTAGTGAGTGAGAAAAGTACTGAGTAAAATGAACAGATGTAGTTCTTATTAAACGAGGTGTGTGATATTTTCACAAAATTCATGGGGGACCATAAAAAAAAAAACGTGGGTGACGGCAAAAGTCATTAATTCATCCCTCTTCAAACCACATTAATCACTGTCTTTCAACCAAATGATTCAAATCTTTACGAAGCAGGTCACACAGAGAGAGCCAGACAAGGACTGATGGCCTTTCATTAAACCTTGACATTCTTCAGATAAGATGAATCTCTTACTTTCACTGGCTCTCGGGTCTGTGACAGGTTGCATGACATGCCTCACAGAAAACAATTAAATCCACCAATCAGTGGGAATTTAAACATTTAATTTCAAAATTATAAAAATGTATAATTTAAATTTAATTTAAAATTATATTTTTATTTTATTAATCAAGGATGCATTAAACTGTTCAAAAATGAGAGTTAAGACACTTTTAATGTAATAAAAGTCTTCTATCACAAATAATGTAATCGTTTAAAACGGCAATTTATCGTTCCAAGTCCACATATGTTATTCTGCGTGCTTAAAGAAAAAGCTTGTTTTTTTTCTACATATTATCTTAAGGGTTTTTCCATTGTTTTGATTTTAGTTTTAGTATAAAACTATTACCATTTATACTTTTACTTTTTTTATAATTTAAAGAATAAAACCAATCTATATATTATATAGACTGTAGATAGAGATTATATATATATATATATATATATATATATATATATATATATATATATATATATATCTTTTTACATGGTGCTTTAAGCAGGAACAGAACAGTTACTCCTTGTTTTACTGTACATGTTTGTCTAAGGAGATTGTGTGGCTGTATAATTGATTTTATGGACCTGCTAGCAATGAGTATAGCTGAAAAGCCAAACCCTTTGATTAGAAGGGTGTCTACATATTTTTTGCCATGTAGTTTACATCAAGTAATCCTGCTTTTGAGAGTTTAACTGCTGAGGTAAACATAACATTGGGTTGACAGCTTGTCAAAAAACACAATTAGGTGAATCTGATGGTTTTTCTTTGTGGAGACTGGCGTCAACTACAACAACAGTTCTGTGGCAGGACGCTCTCGTAACGTCTCATAAGATCAAAGACGAGTCGATGTCAAAAGCACTCTCAGGCGTTCTCCTGTGAATCTAGGCCAAGATTAACTGACCGTCTGAGTGAACAGGGACACATTCTCACAGCAGATGTCAGGCACCTGTTAGCACTAGTCACAGTGAGACCCCTAAGCTTCAAATCAACACCCTGCCATCTCCACAGGACTGGTATTCAAGGCTTCTGTCCATTTGAACTAAAAGGAGAAACAAGAAACAACATTGTTTGAAGTGAATGTGCTAACCTGTGTAATGCTTCACCAGTTTCTGTAGAGTGTCAAACTGAGCTCTTGTGGTGATGTAATAGCCTCCGTTGTCAAGCTTTCGGATTTTGTAGTGTTTCACGTTGTCTCCCTTCATCTCATCCCAGTCCCGTATTGAGAGAGAGTAAGCCCCTGCCAGGAGGAGAGGAGGGAATGGATGATGGATGGTTCGTTTTTGAGCACCAGCGCTGTGAGATGGACTTCTTAAGAAGGACAGCGATTCGTTTACCTTTAGTGGTCTCACTTTCTCGGACCAAAAAAGTGCCCCGCTGGTTTCCGGGAACCAGAAGCAGTCGCTCAGCATCTTTACGACCCATTTTCCCAAAGTACCATCTGTGAGATAACAATAAATGAAAATAAACACTTGAGATATATAATATGTCTCGTTACGTTTCTGGGCTCTAAACTAATTATAAAAATGATATTATAATAGCCAAAAAAAAGTATTAAAAAATAGAATAAAAGCAACATCCTAAAAAAGCATTAAAAAACAAAACGCTACCATTCAAATTTTTGTAAATAAGGAATTCCAAAATAAGGAATAATAGCAGTAGGCTCATATTATGAAATATTATAAAATAATGTTATAAGTAATATTAGATTAGTAAATATAAGTTTATTAAAGATATATGTACAATTGTAATGTATTTTAAAATGTAATTTATTCATGTGATGACAAAGCTGAATTTTCCCCAGTCATTACTGCAGTATTCAGTGTCACATGATCTTCAGAAATCATTCTAATATACAGATGTGCTGCTCAATAAATATTTTTTAATCATCAAAGTTGACAACAGTTGTTTAGCTTAATATGTTTGTGGAAGCTGTTATTTTTTTCAAGATTGTTTTCATGAAAAGAAAGTTACATTTTTAAATAGGAAATATATACAATAATATATACAAACACACACAGATATATATATATATATATATATATATATATATATATATATATATATATATATATATATATATATATATATATATATATATATATATATATATATCATGAATGAATATGGTGATTAAATACTAAAATTAATACAGATTAATAAATTTACAGAATGAAACAGCAAAAACTAAAAGTAAATGCATGCACAAAATAGTATAACAGAGAAAAAAGGGAGGAAAAGAGCAAGAGTAATAAGTGTGAGAGGGAATTACACTGAAAGAAGACAGACAAAGTTTGTATTTAAAAAGAGAGAGTCTTTTGTTGGTGTGTTTGTCAGCACCAGTGCTCCTGGCGTATGTGTGACTGGCTATCACGCTCTCTTAATTACGGTGTGAAGGGATGAGATGATTGGACGAGCACAGGAGGAGAGGAGTTACTTACTCTTCCGCTTGGATGGAGTCTGCAGGGGCCACATAATTGCTGGGAATGTAGCCCTTCTGCCCCGTGTTGATGGAACGAGCCTCCCACCAGTCTCCCTCTCTGTGGGCCGAAGCAAAAGACAAGCCAGTTATCAGGTTCACGTCCTTCACCAGAAACTGAAAACAAGTCAGCAACAAGCGCCTGCAGCCCGTGTTATCAACAAAGTTAAAATGCAGGGAAGTGAAGGAATTTGAAGTGTATGATTAAAACGTCAGGGTCATTAGAGAGAGAGATTTTTTTTAACAGTGAGCGTTTACTGAAAGCTAAACCTAGCAGGTGGATGAACAGATGGCCCATTATGGAAACACATTAACCCAGACAGATTTAGTCCTCGATGAACTTGGAATACAATGATGGATTAATTTTTTTTATTTTTTTATTTTTATAAATCCTGCCAAATTTAATTCCTGTAGCTGGATTGTCTTTCAAATTCATTTATATACACTCAAAATATGCTGCCCCGGGGTTGGATATGACCATACGAGCAAAAGCTGAGGGACTCACGTGTTGTTGATGATCTGAAATCTATCGCCTTTCTTGAAGGAGAGGTCATCTGATGTCCTGGCTTCATAATCATATAAGGCCACAAAGAAAGTTACACCGCCTGCAAGAAAAATCAATTCGGGTTGTGTAAAGACGCAAATCACAGGCTCAAACAAGCAATACGATAATAGTACGCTAATAGCTAGTTAGCTGCTCCTAAGTAACTTGATTTTTTCTTTGAAATTGCCGCATTAGATGCTATTTCAGCCACATAATAGAGTTTAGTTAAGCGTTTATAGATGTGCTGAATGACGTGTCCATTGATTTTTGTTCCCGGCTCGGTCCTATCTGTAGTCAGTTATCATTAGCCGGCTCGCTCTTTGGCTTCACTACATCAACAATGGGATTTTCACCAGCATGGTTTATGGATGGCCCACTAGGACCAAGGCAGAGCTGAGATGGTTCTGAGTGGGAGGGAGGACAAAAGGAAGGAGCTTGGATTAAACCGAAGCAGGCCCCTGAGACCAGATTATCCATTAGCGAAGAACAGAGGGCCGACCCGCTGATTACACACAGATCTGCCAAGTCCAGAAGCGAACAGGTATGACGTGTGCACGGGTGCTGGCGTTTCTTCTGTTTGGCTATTCAATTGGATCAGGTTTGAACCTGTTGGCAATGTGTTGGTGATGAGTAATTAGGGTTGTTCCAATAGCAGAGCTGCAGGAGTTGATAATGCTACCACTACAATTTCTTAACAGCAGAAACTTCTCTGTAGCAACTACAACACACAGTAATTGCAAATATGAATACATATAAAAATGTTTAATGTTTTTTTACAGGAGTTTCTTATGCTCATCAAGGCTGCATTTATTTAATTAAAAATACAGGGGAAAAAAGTTAATATTATGAAATATTATTATGATGTAAAATAAAGTTTTTCTATTTTGATATACATTTAAATCGAATTTATTCCCGTGGTGCAAAGTTGAATTTTCAGCATCATTATTCCAGTCTTTAGTATAATGTGATCCTTCAGAAATGCTTCTAATATGATTTATTACCAGTGCTGGAAACTGTTGTGCTGCTTAATTTTTTATTTTTTTTTGGAATCTGTGATACTTTTTTTCAGGATACTTTGATGTATAAGACATTAAAAAGAAGATAATTTATTTAAAACAAGAATATTTTGTAACAATATACACAACAGTTCAAAATTTGGGGTCAGTACATTTTTATTCTTTCTTTTTTTTAAGAAATAAACAAAAATATTCAGCAAGGATGTGTTAAATTGTTAAGAAATGGCAGCATAGATTTATATTTTGATTTAATGCTTTTCTTTTTAACTTTTTATTCAACAAAGAATCCTGAAACAATATTGCAGTAAAAAAAAAAAAAAAAAAAAAAAACATTTGGCAGCACAACCGTTGCCAACATTGATAAGTCTAATAATAAATCAGCATATTAGAATAATTTCTTGAGGCTCATGTGACACTTTATACTGGAGTAATGGCTGATGGAAATTCAGTTTTGCATTACAGAAATAAACTATATTTTAAAGGATATTAAAATAGAAACCATTATTTTATATTGTAATAACATTTTACAAGATTCCTGATTTTTTTCTGTATTTTTGCAGAAATAAATGCAGCCTTGATGAGCATAAGAGTCTTCTTTAAAAAAAACCTTACAAGTCTTACTGATCCCAAACTTTTGATCAGTAGTGTACATTTAAGTATTGAGGAGTAATATTAATTAACTACATGTATTAACCATACGGTTAGGTTTAAGATTATGGTTCGTCATAGGGTTACTTGCTTGCAATTATGCATCATTTATTGTTATTACTAGGGGTGCTCCGATTGATCGGCTACCGATCACTATCGGCCGATAATCGCTTTGGGATGTTTGACCTGCGGACAATGTTACATTGGATTTAGCATTTAAGCAAAGGCTATCAGATCAAATATTGCCTGAAAAAGCTGATTCGTGAACAGCTCTTGCCCTGTGACAAGACACGATGTGATAATTAAGCTATTTATAACCCTACTGAATAAAAACTGTGCCGTTCAGAGTACACAAAGATCTAATTATTTGGCTTTTCTGCTGTAGACACATATCGCATTTATACCCAGCCTCTTGGAGTCATGGAGAGACAGACTTGATATCAAGAGATCTCTTCACAGCACTGCCTGAAGGAATAAATCGCATTTGTTTAGGTCTACTACAACTGCCGTTTCTAATTCTAATTTAATGAAACATACTGGATGTATTGTTTTAGTGGTCTCATTTACATAACATCTGGCTACAATGAACCTTATCTTTCCCAAAAAGTGCTTGCTTACGCAAAACAGAACCCCAAACACAAACTTTATCCTCATGATGACCCTATATATACACAATTTATAACAGGGAATTAATAAATATCATTCACATATTTTGTATAGAGCACACAAAACCTGGAATGGGGGAATGTCAAGATCCATGAGGCCAGATCTGGTATCAGACATCTGATACGGTTTCTTAGGAATTCTTGTTTGCTTAGACAAAGAGGTACAGGCAGAGCTCTTATCACTCATCCACTCACCTGTGACGGCACCGGGGAAGGGGTTGCTAACAGCAACAGTGGAGAAGGAAGAGGAGGCGGCTCCACCGAAGGGTGTGATGACAGAGGAGGAGCCACCAAACGGGGTGAGTCCAGGTGTGCGGCTGTTGTAGTTGTTGGTGGGGCCTTTCAGGGCAGGTGACTGACCCATCTGAGTGGGGTCTGGTCCGTAGAGCCCCATGTGTGACCCAGGGGTGGGACTGGTGGGATCTGGGCGGTACTTTTGCGTCGGACCCTTGTCCTCTTTACTCTTGACACAGCCCATAGTCAAGCCTGTGGAGAGATGATAAAGTATTTACCAGCTCTCATGCCATTTTTGTAAAATGAATGCTATAGCAATATAGCGATTGCAACCATTTATGGCTACAATAAAAATAAATGTAAGACGTGTCACATCAGACTACTGAGATTCCCTGAGAGAGGCTCTTTCACTCTTTGACACAATGGACCCTTTTCATAGACAGCGATGTGATGACGCATTTCCACATTGTTAACATTATCAAGAAACGTTTCATATTATCAATGTTGAAAGTCGCTACTTACATTTTTTGTTCAACTGTGTTCTTTTTTTTTGTTTTTTTTTTTGTTTTTTTTTACAATTCTATGATAAGAGATGCATTTATTTGAAATAGAGCTGCAACAACTATCAATAAAATTAATTATATAATCAATCAATAATGAAAATGATCAATACTGTTAACAAATTTGATTAGCATGCATCTGAATTCTTTGCACAGATAACCTTTGCAGGTCATGTCACTTCACAGTATTAAATAATGCATTTCTTGGCAAAATCCATATATCATATAGCAGAGGGGTTTTCCTGAGCATGTAACTTGCTTTTCACATTTGTATCTTTATCTGTAAATGACAAAGTTACAGATTGTTTTTCCATTTTGCTTGCAGGATAATCATGAAACAACGTCACTAAATGAACGCTGTCACATGTACTGTATGTGCATCAAACAGACGGCACACAAGAGAATAGCACTGCAATAGTACTGACTTTAAACATTTTGATCACATTTTTCTTGTAAACATTGGTTTAAAATTCTACATGCAACTAGATGCAACACAAGTAATTGGATTTTTATGAGAGCAGTAATAGTAAAGGCACTTAAAGGGAGTTAATGGACATAATGCAATTATGTATACTATTAATATCACTAATGTAATGGGTTACTATGCTTGAACAGTTAACATTTAGTCTGTTTTTATTTTAATTTAGCGAAATTAAGCAAGCAGATTTTTTGTTTTGTTTCAGAATGTTTATATTTAACCCTTTTTTGCAGATAATGTATAGATTCATTAACTAGACTTGTTTTAATAGCCTTCAAACTGTAAACTGTTTGGAGAAAAGCATGTGAAATTACAAGAATTTTAAAGAAATTATTATTATTATTTTATTATAAAACAATTACATTTAGGACTGATTAGTTGAAGAAATATTAGACAAATTAATCACTTATCAAAATAATCTTTAGTTGCAGCCCTAGTTTGAAAAATATTTTCAGCAAAAAATTTAATGGGTCCTGGATGAATAAGAGTATTAATTTCTTAAGAAAAAAATTTATAAAATAAAATGTACTGCTCCCCAATGTGTGCGGTGTACATTTAAAATAAACAAACTTTTTTTTATTTTATAAAAATGGCAAATTATGAAAAGTTTCTGCTGTAATCATACTCTCTATATTTTATATCCTTCAAAATATATATATTTTTTTCATTCAGCAGAGGAAAATCATACTAACCCTTTAATCATTAAACCCCCAAGTATAAACCCAAGCAATAATAATAACATAGCTTGGACAACTTTGTGGTGGAGGCTGCAAAATCTCACAGTTGTTCACTTGTTCTTCACATTTTAATTGACATTACATAATACAAAATAAGAGAGGGCTTAAGAAATTCATGTCAAACAAGGAAATGTATTTTCACAATGAAGGAAACCTGAAATCAGACCTCATACAAGCATCTGTTTCCTGTTACTAGCCAGATCAAAACTGCTTTCAACAGATTTGCCGTCATTCCGCAGCAATGCACATGTCAGAGTTAATCACACAGGCGTCTTTTGAGCAGCGCTGGGACACCAATCCACATCCCCAACAACCCACACAAAACTGTCAGGACGTGTTGACTGCTCCGTGTGGGTCAATGTGATTGGAGGGCTTTACCCTGGCAGGCAGAGCTCCAGAGAGATGACAGTATAATCTCCAGATGCCCCGTCCCTGCTTGTGTTTCTGCCAGGCCTCTTTGTCTGGGCTGCACTCGGCATGACGGAGGCACACATGTGCAGGGGAATGAGAAACGCAAGCGTGGCCTTGAAGGAACAGGTGGCCCTAAGAGGAGCGTTACAGGACACAGCAGGGCCACCGCACAGAGAACACCGATAGCTGGGAGAAACAGACGATGACAGACAAGAATAGTGCAACAGTCGGTTTGGAAGTAAAAATCACATTCATTTCCTCCATAGGGGAGTTTTTCATTTTGAACGATGACTTTAAAGAACAACCTACTGGAGGCTACAAGGTTAATGATCAAAGGTATATGTAGGGCCCTATGATATCCACAATGCAGAAAAAAAAAAACAGAGGGAATCGTGGAATTAAGTTACTTTATAAAGCAGAATGGCATGGAATTTGCCAATTTTGGGTGAATAAATCAATAGTAGGTCAGTACACATGAATCAAAACACGATATGAACAAATGTCTGTGAATATTAAGCCACAAAAAGACTATTTAAATATAAATCCTGCATGTTCTGCATGAATGAATGGCGTTTTCAGCGTCTGCCGCCTCAGTACATAAGTACATAGACATAATCTCAAGAACTGCTCTAGAGTCACTTCATGAGCAGTTTTCTTTTGAAGGGAAGTGAAGAGATGTGTGGCCAAGTATGTTGACCCATACTTTTGTGCTCTGCATTTAACCCATCCAAGTGCAGAGACACACACACACACCGTGAACACACACCAGGAGGATTGGGTGAAAGCTGATTCAAGACAAACAGAGCAGTGAAGAGTGTTTGAACTGGAGTGCTTGAGTGTGAGCTTGAGTGCTTGAAGCGGGCCGAACATGTCCCTACACGTGAGCTGCATCCGCCCCCTTGACCCAGTGAGGAAACCTCTAGAAAGGTGTCATCTCCTCAGGACAGGATTAGCCCATGACGGATGCTTGTAAACACACCAGCATGGGCTTTCATCAATCCCAGCTCTGAGAATCGGTGGACAGGAAGTAACTGGAGAAAGATCTGACCTCTGATGGAGTCATATAAAGCTCAGCACTACATCATTTGCTTCTAATACCCATAATGTGATTTCAAAAACTGGGCCTGAGGGGACTGAGGCATCCTTTCAATGAGGAGAACATTTATATACCCCTGACAAATGAGCTTCAATCAATTCAACCTTGACCTCTGCTAAAATCTTCAAATCTAAGAATCGTTTACATCCGACCTACACTGAGAGCAGGCGACATGATGCCAGCACAACTCCATTGCTCCCATTATACATTTCAATAGTGACGTCACATGCCTGCAGTGGACACAGATCTGTGGAGCGTGACAGGAGCGATTTAGTTTTGTAGCATCACTCGGGGTCATTTGCTCTAAATGTGGACACAGTGTAAAATGTCAATGTTGTTGGATTCAGACTAATAATGGAGAAGCAAGCATGTGGCATCCGAGTACAATCTAAGCTTTGTAAGAGAGCTGCTTAGTGCTCAGTGTGTGACAAGCACACAGAACTAATGGAGTGGCTGAGAGTAGGGTTGTCATGAGATCAAAACTTTAGTAGCCAAATGCCAGCAAATTTTCAATTCCCAATTTTGATACCAATCCTATATATATATATATATATATATATATATATATATATATATATATATATATATCATACGTCATCTAGCTCACTAACTGCTGTGCATTAGAGCCTTTAATTAGTTTTTTTAATGAATGCACTGCTTACTGACACACACGCTGTATCAGAGATCGCCCAGCTTAACACATCCAGGAGCAAAGAAACTTAACGCAGCACCTGCGACTTTTATTAATAAAAGTTTAAACACTGAATTGCTACATTGTATTTTGCAGCAATGAGAGGACAAAATTGTTGTTTTTTAAGAAAACTCACTCATTGTAAAGAGAGACACACAGAGGGATCGGGCCTTACACTGCAAAATCTAAGTAATCCACAGATTTGATATTTTGGCATGTATCCAATTTTTGTCCCACCAGCTTACAATTAAATACGATTTTTCATAATCAATGGCTCAGTTCTCACCTGATGTACTTTTAAAGATGATCATATTGTAAAAGCACACTACAAGTACTTGTTTGGGGTAGCGTGGTTCTTTGAAAAGCAGCGTGAGCAACAGAGATTGACAAGAGAGCGTATGTCAGCAAATGGGGGAAAGAGAGACTTGGATTGGAAGAGAAAAGACTGAGACAGAAAGTAGTTCGCAGATGTGAGGATTATTGGCAAACAATGGGAGGTCTGTGCCTATAGAGAGTTGAAAGAGCACTGACAGTGTGTACACATCAGTGACACGGACGGATGGACCCTCTTCTCTACGCTCGGATGAACACTGCACTGTACATCCATGTACGGTTTCACTCACACAGCTTGTCTGAAAGCAGTGCAAGCTTGTTCATACACTCTAAACTATTAACTGAACAAATGAAGTCACTAAAACTTGCTCAGCATCAGGCTTGGGACAACAAGTGTTTAAGAGAAAGCTTATTTTGTAATAACAGATTGAAAGATCAGAAAACGGGTCGCTAAAAGTTGACAAAGGTGACACATTTAAACAAGTTGTAAATAGGAATGTGTCTTCCGCTTCTACTTGTGATGTGATTGACCAAAATGAATCTTAATACCAGCCGTAAACAGGGCTTTACCTTTTTATTGACATTTTCCTCTGGAAAGGCACATGGTCGAGCATCTCTAGTTAGCAGCCCTCCAATTCTCAAATCCACACTTTCAAAACTGTTCCTTCAAGTTGTGCACAACACATAGCGCTAACAAGGAAATCCTGGGTTTATTGAGGGACACTTGGGTGTGTGAAATCACAAGGCTATAGATTGCCTGAATGAGGGAAACAATGAAAAAAAAAAAAAAACTCTGCAACCAGTGATTCTGAAAAAAAAAAAAATAATAAAACTAAGATTAAAAAATGTGTGGGGGCTGTAAAATAATAAATATAAATAAAAAAAATTTAATAAATGTAATAATTAAATTTCACAATTTAACAGTAAATGCTTTGTGAAATTTGAGACTGACTGACAGATAGATAGACAGATAAATGCTAAATGGAGCAAGAGGGCAAAATAGAAACTTCAACATTACATTCTAGCAACCTAAGTAAGGCTCTCTTCACTTCTGATAGGTTAAATTTCTTGAACCTCAATGACATCACTTTTCATAGGTCTAATGCTTTGCTCTCTCTACCACTGAAAAGCAGCAGCACTTCAGCGTTTAGCCTTTATAGTTATCCATTACAAAGACCTTTTAAGGCAGTATATGAGGTCAGGCAAAGGGTCATAAATATCAATGACCATGCCCAGTTGTTATAGGTCACACATCTGCTAGGCAGTGTAAATAAACCCAAACTGATTAGCAGGTTGGCCACTTGAGCTATAAGAACTGAACAGCTGAACAACCGAACAAGTGGCCAAGATATATTAAAAGGAATATCAAATGGCCTTCATGATTACAGCAATATAAATAGCTGCTGAAACATGTGACTAGGCAGACTGATCAATAAACTAGAACATAATGAACTCCACCAGGCTAACAGGAATTGAAATCAAACTTAAATCGAATTCAGTTAGGTTGGATTACAAAAGGTTCCTGAAGCTTTCCGTCATACACCATTTGATCCAGCTGGGCCTGTCAGGGTTGAGGGAATACACTGTAAATGCAAACATGCTATTTAATTAAAAATATTAATTTGACTTTAATCAGTTTTTATCAACCTGCTATTTACACTTGCTTTTAGTAAGTTACTTGTACTTTGAGGTTGAAAAATCTTACCAGCTCAGTTTACTTGAGTTAGATTAATTTAGAAAAAGTAAGTTTATGATCTGTGGGAATGCGCAGATCAGTCCTCTCTACGCTAGACGGCGATATTTGTTCACCACTATGGCCCCGCCCTTCAATAGCTACTATTGGCCAGGCGCTTACGTACCTGATTTGTACAGGTCATATCCCCTGACCAACCTTAACCAATCCAGGTGAATTGCCTAACCCCAACCAATCAAGCTGCTTCGTAGGGCGGGTCTTGGCGTGGCGGGATTCGTAATTTTGCAGACATGTCACATCGTGCCTGCAACTGACCAAGTGGAGCTGGACCTAAACATCGCTTCAACGGCGCTTTTGTTTATCTTCATCATAACAGCGATTCTTGTGCTTGGCACACTCATTTGGTGAGTAAATATTTTAACCTTTTGCAGACCGTTTTGTTTCTGTACGTTAAATCAGCGTCAGTGTGTGCTTGCTAGTACTGATGTGTGTGTAGTAATGTCGGTTAAAGCTAGCTAACTAACATGGACATAACGTGGCTATATTTTGATGAAACTTGGTCAATACTTCATTATTTTTTCAATCCAAAACTTCCTCTGTGTTGAAAATAGGTAACTTTAAAGACTAGTCACTTTCAAATTGAGGAAAAACTTTAGTGTAACGGTCGCGGGCGTGCTCGTCATGCGAACGTGCCCGCGCCCGCGCCCATCTGACTAGCATGATGACAAACTGATCCCGGCGGTTTGTGAGTTTACTGAGCTTTATAACTGTTGTTTATAAACTCAGGCAGAATATCAGAACAAGTCTGGATTTATCATTTTATTTTAAGATAGGCTGTAAAGTTAATAACAGTCTTGTCTTTATCAAAGACAGGATTACCACTGTGTTTCGACATATGATTGGGGATATCACGACAGTCAACTACGTTAACTTAATGTTATTTTATTTAACACTCAGCACTTAACACTAGTCGATATTCGTAGCTGTGCCGTTTCCATGGTTACCATGTGTAGTACCTAGATCAGACTCGGTACAGAGGAGTAGAGTGTCTCCCTGTCTGAAAATATTTTTACACTCCGTTTATCATAGCCTGTTATGAATGTATTTGCTGGCATACTCAGTGGCTTACATTATTCTTTAAGGTCATCTTGTACATATGTACATTTTAATACTGGGAACTGTCATTGTGGGTTATAGGCTTATGTTATAGTTTTCACATGTACTTGTATTTGAGTTGTGGTGAGCTATGGTTGTGTTAAAATGTTGTATTTTTTTTTTTTTTTATTGTCCCCTTCCAGGCTCAAGCAGATGGTGATCAATCCACACATAGGTAGTCCCAGCAGTAAAAGGTATTTTAAAATAATAACTGTATTATTATTGCATGATAAAGTAAAAGTTATGCTTACATCAGAGCAGTTGGATTATAACAAAAGTAAATCAAATTAAATCATTCTTGTGTGCTAAAATTAATTCATCATTATAGTATATTTCATCATACAGAATATTTTGTGCATATTTTGAATTTCAAATATTTGATGTAATTAGTATTTCTGGACTGTCTCTATAGATACTGTGGGTTCGACTTATAGCCCATTAAGATGATGACTTCAGCAGTGTTGCACAAGCACTGATCAGAAAATACCCCTGCCTCGCTGAGCCTGGACCACACAAATGGTATGGCTGGATAAACAGCCTTAAATTTAAGATGGCCAATTATCGCACAAAGTTTCGAAAAGCTGGATGTGAGGATGTAGCAATCCTGGTTGAAAATGGTTGAACGATGGCCAGCACTCTTCACAGAGAGACAGGTAAGCTATTTTGATTCTCAACCAATAAAATAATGCAAATCAAAAATAAATTCAAGGTGTGTGGCTAGAAATCCAAACACTTGTTGGAATGTTAATACCTCTGCCACCTCTCCATCCCTACCCACCCCTCTCTCTACTTCAGGTGTTTGCTGAGTTTAATTGAATCGCCAGTAAGAATCTTGAGGGAGACTTTTTTGAGGCTCTGGACCAGTACACGCCACGTTTCATCAAACTCTTCAAAACAAAGAAGGGAACTGTTGGTCAGAAACTCAGGGAGCTGATTCAGCACATAAGCTGTAAGGTAAGTAGGTTCATTTTGCTTTTGATCTGTATGATAGTTCATCAAATGAGCCGATTCAGACCAACCTATTTTATTTCCTGTCTGCTTGTGTCTTGCAAATTACTCTGTTAACTGGTCTATTCTCTCTCTGTGTATCATTAGACACCAGACGTGACAGTACTTCACTCTGTTGTCCTCAAAGGCATTCCCATTTTACTCTGTGATGAATCCAGTGAATTCTACAAGACCTGCTCTGTAAGTACTTGCACATAAGAAAAAGTTTGTCTGCATGAATATAAAACTATACCTGTGTTGACATAGAATATGTAATTCTATCCGCTCGATATACAATATACATTTTGTACAGTGACTGATGTATTTTGTATAGCAATACCTCTACAACTAATCTGAGAGATATGTAAACAGCCAGTAAATAAAAATAAAATTTTCCACATAAACATTATACACATTCATAAATTTAAAATCTAAGGAGTTGGAGTCTAGGTTGAAAAGTTTTTGTTTGCTTTATTGTAACAATCCAGTGTGAAAACATATTTAAAGCCATATTCTCTGATAACATTACAACACTAAAAATAAATGTTTTAGAATAGCATAAATTGCAATGCTGAAGAATGTGTTTCTTTGTAGGATACAACGAGAGACGTGGCCCTAGAATGCATCACTGTTGGTGTGCTGACAGTTGTCAGTGAAGATAGTCCTCATGAGGGTCAAAGCTCAGTGGACCTCCAGCCCATCTCCACTGCCATCATTCTGGAGGGAGGTATTGTCATGGATCATATTAAAAACTTGCCTCAGGCAGTTTGTCTGTTGTTTGGACTTACATATGTATTGCATTTGGATTACCCAAAATGCATGGCAAATACACTCAACTTCATTCAGACTGTGATGCTTGGACTGGGAAAGAAAAAACTCCCATCAAAACTGTTAACTCTGAAGAACAGTCTTCTGGGTTAGAACAGTAAAGAGCTGTCAGATAGCACTTTGTAAGCTTTGCAGCCATTAATGTTCTCCTGTTATCAGAGAAAGTTTGATGCTTTCATGCAACTGTTCACGCTAATTTACGATCTCATTTTAAAAAAGAAAAGAAAAATTACATTGAAGTCTGTACCATGTTATGCAGGTATGCTAATGGTGGAAATAGAGCTGTTTGCAAAGTGTTGTTAGTTGTTATTAGATGATAATGTCAGAAAATAACCTAGCAAGGTTGTCCTGTTTACATTTGTGTTTTTGGAAAACTTTTAATAGTTTTAATGTAGTACAAATACAAACCCCAAGGACTGATTTTTTTTCTTTGTGGTGGTTTAATCTTTGGACTGTTCAATTTGAGAAACAAAAGCATTTGTTGTACTTACAGCTTTGATCAGAAATGCACTGATTTTTCCATGCACTGAAGTCCTGTAGTTGTCAGGTTTTTACCTGTTTAATATTGGGAGACTCTTATTAGCTCACAGAAATGTGGTTTTATTTTTTATATTTTTCCTTTATTTTCTACAGTTAAATCAAACAACAACTTTGTTGTTTAACTGCTGTTTGTACTTGAATGTGCATTGAATAAATGTTGTAATGGAGCTGAATCAACCCATTGAGTGTTCTTTTAAAGTATATGTTTGTGGTGTGTTTGCCTTTATCAGATAGTAACAGCAAAAATAGATAAAGAGAGAAAAAAGGCCACAGGTTGGACCCAAACCTGGGCAGCTGCAACAAGGACCCATTCAAGGAAATTGGTTTCTTTAATTTAAGTGAACTTGAAAAAAAGAGTGCGCAGAACTAAAAATGTTAAGTTGTAGGTATTTAGTAATTCTAAGTGGGGTTAAATTTATATCAAGCAATCCACACAAAATGAAAAAATTAAGTTAACACAAATCATGTCTATTAAGTTACATGAACATAAAAAAAACGTATTAGTGGTACTACTTGATTTAGTACTGCACACTTAAAATAAACAAGCTTTTCTAACTCACTTATCTTGAGCTTACTTTGCTTAATTTTTTTGAGGCAATGAGTTTGCATACTTTTTTAAGTAAGGTCAACTAATTACATTTTACAGTGTACATAGAGGAATTTTTTTTTATTTTTATAAATAATCAGAAATGCTTTCATTTAGCACGAATGCATTAAATTAATCAAAATTGTCAGTAAAGAAATTGATAATGTTTTCTATTTGATATAAATGCTGTTCTTTTCAGTGTTCAACAACCCTAATAAAAAATTGATCACAGTTTCCACAAAAATATGAAGACACCGTAAACTGGAGTAATGCTGAAAATTAAGCTTTGCCATCACAGGAAAAAAAAGTTTGAAAATAAATTATCTTCAAATAAAATGTAATTTATGTAAAATGTCATCATATTTTACAAATATTAAACACAATCTTGGTAAGCACCTAAAGACATTGTTTTTGTGTGTAGGACCAATTTCTGATCTCATCCAATGCCTCAGTTGCAATTCCAAAACACAGTAATTAGTTGTTGTTTTTTTAATCTTATTGTTTAATACATTTATTTGCTTTTTCAGTGTCATTGGTAACTGCACATCTTAAAACATTCATCAGCCAATCAGACTGTAAAATAGAAACACATTTAAATGACCCCAAACTTTTTAATGGTTGCATACAAAAGCAGCTTTGGGACTAAAATTATTCATGCCTTTCCCTCTTTATCAGTGACGTAATTTAATGACACTTCCTTTCCGCGCTGTAAGTCATGCTGCACACAAATCATTTGACCCACATTCTAATCAAAGTCAGTGATATGAATAAACTCTCTAATTATGAGACGTATCATTATCCCCTCAGTGCTGATGAGAGCCATGAAAAGTGTTCTGTTAAAAACATCAATCCCTCTGCTTCAGTGAGTGCAAGACTGGAGAGAGTGAGCTGAGAGGGCAGTGGGTCCTCGCTCATGGAGGCTGAACAGTGACACGGTTAGTGATGGTCAGACACATTTGCACACAGACCTGATTAAACACTCAGAGCATCAGAATGCCACATGACATGAAACACAGGGTCTCATGCCAGCACTAGTCAGATCAAAAGGATTAAGGACAGAAAATCTACAGCTCTGCAGAGATCCATGCGTGATTTTTGAATGTATGCTTACTTCGATGTCTGCAGGTACGTGTCCCAGGTCTTGATCACTGCATTAACAATGACTGGGATTTCATATTGCATCACCTGAAGCATGATTACTACTACTACTACTACTACCACTATCTAAACTTACTACTTCACCCAAAAAAGTAAACTTGGTGTATTTAATTTCTTATTTGTGCATTCTTTTTTCCTTTCCTTGCGTTTTAGCTCCATCATCCTTAGGATGGAAGAGAAGGATGCAAGGAAAGAAAATTAGGATGAAGGAATCAAATCTTTTTTTGGAATATTGGAATATTTTTGATCACTCCAATGTCACTTCAGGGACTTCCAAGGGATTTACCCTTAAAGGGATGAAAATTCTGTCTCTCACCCTTATGTCGTTCCAAACCCATAAGACCTTCATTAATTTTCAGAGCACAAATAAAAATATTTTTTTATGAAATCTGAGAGCTTTCTGACCCCGGATAGACAGCAAAACAACTACCACATTCAAGGCTCAGAAAGAACATCATTACAATTATTCATGTGACATCAATGATTCAGTCTTTATTTTTTTTTAAGCTAACCCTTTAAGTGGTTGAAGTTTGGTTATTTAAGAAATTGATAACAGATTAATAGAGCAAGATGCCATGCTGAAACATGTTAAATGCATGGTCTATGTCAGGGGTGGCGAACATCAGTCCCGGAGAGCCGCAGCCCTGCAGAGGTTTGCTTCAACCCATATCAAACGCACCTGAACAAGCTTATCAAGGTCTGAAGGGTTACTAGAGAGCTACAGGCAGGTGAGTTTTAATTAGGGAAGGAGCAGAACTCTGCAGGGCTGCGGCTCTCCAGGACCGAAGTTTGCCACCCCTGGTCTATGTAAAACCGCAAAGGCAGAACAGATTAAAACTGTGACAGATATAAAAAAAGAGGAGAATGTGATAAGAAGAATTCATGCATGTGTCTGGTTTTTCCACATGGAATTCAACTGTGTATCCAGCTCCTTCAAAATCTTTTTCATTACTTATTCAATTGCAATTAGATAACAGAGATGTCCTGATAAAAAAAATAAAAAAATGTATGTTAAGAGGAAATAAGACAGTCATGCAGTTTTGAAACAACATGAGGGCGAGAAAATGATGCCCGTTTTAGTGAACTATCCCAACTAGAAATATTTGTGTGAACTAACTAACAAACGGATATATCACCTTCATCATTATAATCAAACCAACCAAACAAACCAACAAGGAAATGGGGAGGTAGAAAGCAGGCAGGTGGGTGGATCTGCCCACCTGAGTGAAATCTCCTCATTCAAAGCGGACCGTCCCAGCACTGAAGTTACATAACCAATGATACAAGTCTGATCTTGTACGGTTCTGTTATATTCCATGTCCACCCACCGCATGCACAAACATTACAATACAACCAGGAAATAGTCATAAATTTAAATGTTAAACCTGCACTTTTTTTTTGCATTAAAAAAAAAAATCAGCTACTTCTTTGCCCCCAAACTATCTCCGAATCTCGACTCAAATCCTCATCCTAAGGTAATACGTTCTGGTTTTCAGTGAAAACGCTGTGTTAGTAAATACAGAGCTTGGCTGAGCTGACTGCTGAACATTAAGTGTAACACTGTAGTCGCTCTGGCAGACTCGCAGCACTGCGGAATGGCCTAATCACCATGGCATTCTGCTGCTGCTGCCAATCAGAGCCAAGCAAGGAGGGGGACAAACTTCCTTCCCAGTCCATTCATACCACAAAAGCCACCTGCTGTGCCTGTCAAAGGCTGGAGCAAAGGGTGAGGGAGGACAGAAAAAAGATGGACATGAGGGATGTATAGACCCATAACCACCAAAGTCAACCCCCTTCTACCCTTGCCAGAATCATGAATATACATGGATACATCTTTGGCATAGACAGAGATCCAACCAATGTATTTGTTGTCTAGGTAATACTACTTTTATTCCTGTCAAAATAACATCTTGCTCTGCATTTTAGTTAACAATAGCACATAAATTGCATCACTGTCATTCTCTGTACTGTCTTGCAGGCTAAAATCCCTTATTTTATAATATTTTCATGGTCTTCCCAGTGATAAATGTGGGTGTAAAGGGTCATAAAGGGACATACACAGTTCCTGAACTGAGAGTGGGAAACTACAAAATAAAACCAACAAGCAAATCATCTTTGTGGCATATTGGTTAAACCAGGGATTTTCTGGTTTCAGGTGAAAAATTCAACAGAATCTTTACTGTAATTTATGTCAGGGTTGTCAATCATTCTTGTTGATCTTGAGTATAAAATATTAGAATGATTTCTAAAGAATAATGTGACACTGAAGACTGGAGTAATGACTGCTGAAATTCAGCTTTTGCTTCACAAGAAACAGCCTACATTTTGAAATACTGCATTATAAAACAATATATTACAATATAATATACCTGTTTAAAGTTGTATAAATATTTAACTATATTACTTGTTTACTTTATTAAAATAATCTCAGTGAACATAAAACACTTTCAAAAATATTAATGTAAAATAAAGTTAAATAAAAGTGTGATATGATTTTATTCTTATAAAATTATATACAGAGAGAACTTCTGAAGAGGCCCATTTTGCTATATTTGTCTTTTTAATTACTGCATTACTATTATATAGAAGTATAATTTTCAAGTTTTGCTGTGGTATCAAAATGGGTTTTGCAATCTTGGAATGATTGGGGTCATTGTAAAGAGTCTGATATCTTCATTTCATATTTGGGGGTCCTTGCCATTTACATGGTTGAAGACCAACAACCCCCAAAAGGGCCATGACCTGCATGAGTGCTAGTATCATGTAGTATACAGAAAACAGGATCAAAAGGAAACAGATCAGAGCAGAAGATGGCATCCTTCCCTTTACTCGGAGTCAAGTCAGCATGAGGCAGAGGTTGTGCTCACAGAAGGATTACTGAAGAGAGATTAATTAGGCGCTTGTGCACGCGCGAACTCGGATTTGTTATGTCATCCTTTCATTAATTATTCAATGTAAACAACCGAAAATTGTGTGAAATGCCCGGATGTTGTTGGTACCTACAAATCGGAGTGGATGGTTGACTGCAAGAACAACAACACACTGGAGAAGAGGTCTATTGATAAGATTGCACAACTGATCACGAGTCCCTTTCAAACGTCATTAAAATCTGAAGTTGTATGAAGACTTAATGGCGGAAAGTTACATAGTTTACTGATAATGAATTGCACTATATCAAAGCAGGACGTTCACACACTGGTCCAAAGTATGGATCGCCCCGTGTTCCCTGTGGCGTGTATGTAAACTACAGGCCTGCATTGTGGAAATTCGTCTACAAAATCCTCAAAAACAGACAGAAATGCGAGTGTACACGAGTTTCAAAATACTGGGGGTTCACAATAACGTCCCAATAATTGCGAACGGGACGTTTCAGCGTTTCCTCGGAAATCTACGGTTCAGGTGGGAACTTTGAGGAGCCACGTTTCATTCTCGGTCTCTGTCGAAGTGAACACGGTAACGTTAACGTTAGTCAGACGGCTTCAAAACTTCTTTCGAGAAAAACAACTAGTTTTGGTACAAGAACGCCTCTGCCGCAGAGATTTGTTATTCAGGTTAGGAGAAAACACAGAACTAAACGCCCACAGTTGTTTTCAAGCACAATCACACACTCGTTTCACACAAAACCAAAGGCGAGAGGATACTAGGCCATTTGATTACACTTTTACAAAGGAACCGAATCGGTTTTCTTACCTTTGCCGAATCGGTTCTTTTTTCTTGAGGTTACATACGCCTTCCGACCGCTTCTTCGACAGTAACCTTAGATGTTTCAGTGTTGCACTCAAAGTGCTATTGTTGTGTCCAACTTGAAAATCACAATCTGTCCCATTCCTTTGCCATGTAACACCTCACGAGACGTGATAAATAAATGCTGTGCCCGACAGAGGGGAAATCCGTCATATATATTATTAATCCAGTCACGTTACTTGGTTTTGTTCTTTTGTTGCAGTAAAACGAAAAGAGTAACAGTGACCAATCCTAGCAAACAAAAACCTTTAAACCGGAACCGGTAGAGATTGTGTGGCTATGCTACATGACAAAAACAGCTCTGGGAATAGTGGATGGACTCCCGCAGATGTTCCTCCTCCCTCCGCTCTGAATTTGTTTAACTTGCAGCAACGCATCCAACAATATGGCCGCCGCAGGGAATGGTGAACGGAAAGAAATCACAGTTTCTCAGTTGGGAAGTAGAGGAAAGACCATGGTCCGGTGATGTTTTAAGCATAATAATACTGCAGGTAGCCTTTGTATTATGCGAACATAAGTAATAATACTAGACTGCTCGTAGTGTACGGTGTTTAGATCAGTCTTATTGCGCCATCTGCCTGTGGACTTAAATCACTGCAGCTTTCTAACATCATTTTATTAATAGTGGGCCTACATCCTGGGCACATTTCACGGAAACATTGCAGTGATGTTTCAAAACATTTTAATCACAAATCAAAATATATATGCTTGGTAATCAATTGTCTAGTATAGAAAGAACCATATCTTGAAATATATAACACCCAAGAAGTAACATAATTTGCTCAATATAGATACTCAGGCCCAGGTTAAGAACACATAGGCCCTGGGGCTATAGCAAACCCAAGGCCCCCCTTCATAGAAACCCATCTTGGTGCCACATCGTTTTCTACTATAGGAATTTATTATCATTTGTTTATTAAATGCAATCTCCAACACATGGAGAGTATGCTCACTTACTATTCCAGGCTACAACACATTATTATAATAAATGCATCAACACCAAATATATGAACTCAAAGCAAACCAGTTTCTAGAAACAGTGACAACTTTTGAGCATATACAGCCCCTTTAAATAGTTTTATTAATAGGAGGTCTTCTATCTGTCCCTAAAAAAGACAATCATCAAGGCTGGAATGGTTTTTAAAATTCACCCCATTTGGCCCACACAGTCTCCCACTAATGTAAATAACAGATAAAAACAACTGATATTTTTTAATACTTAAAATGCATTTAAAAATATTAATGTTCCATTATATTGCAGGCTCTTAATTATTGAATTCATACTTTTCGGCAGTTAAATTTTATCAGAGCTAGAAAAGCGAATTCTTGAATCCAGAGTTAACTATAATATTAGTAAACATTTATAGAAGTGACTTATTGCGATTAAAAGATACCCACAACTCAAGTGTAAATGAGTTCAAATACATTTTTATCGTTCATATCTTTTGGACTGTAATAGCGCAGACACTGGACAAGGATTAATCTTTCTTGTGTGCTTGTGTCAAGAGCTAATGTAGGCTACATGTATGTTTTGCCTTTAATAACAGCCGGTGGCGTAGCTTCTGGGTATCCAGGTGCATATGGGCCCAGTCAGTTTGGGGGCCTGCTGAGCTGGGGGGAACTTTTAATTGAAACGAGGGAATGAAAAGAGCCCTGCATGGGCCTGGCTCTTGTCCAACAGCTTATGAAATTTCTCTCTCTGAGTCCGACTGGATCCTGTGTCTTTCTGTTCTCTCTCTTCCGCATTACACAGCTATTAAAATAGTTCAGTTTTGGTTTGTAATGGCAAAGTGCTCATATTTCTTTTTTTTTCTTTTGGCTATTAATTTAATTTAGAAATATGTTTGAAACATTTTATGTTTGTTAAATTCAAGCAAAAAAAGTAGACATAAAACACTTCATGCATTTCACAGTATTAATTTAAACGTTATAGGCGCATATCCAATAATTTTCTGGAGAGCGGAAGATAAAGCACACTTTGCAGGTCATGGAGGTGCCAGTGCGATCACTTGCATTAAAAAAAAAAAAAAAAAAAATATATAATATATATATATATATATATATATATATATTTAAAATAACAGTGGAAACTTAAAAATGCACCATAATTTTTGCTCATAAATATAAGAGCATACATCATTC
Organism: Carassius auratus; assembly: GCF_003368295.1. Classification (NCBI taxonomy): domain Eukaryota; kingdom Metazoa; phylum Chordata; class Actinopteri; order Cypriniformes; family Cyprinidae; genus Carassius; species Carassius auratus. The sequence goes on along the minus strand of NW_020524136.1, from coordinate 1,629 downwards.
GGAACTGCAAAGGGTCTACTTGTATTTGTGTGTACTTATAATATAAAAAACCTTGTGTTTTTGTAAAAATAAAGAAAAATCAGGATGCCCTTTCTGTTGACTTGGTCTTGAGCAGGAACCCTTCACTGACATGATAAATATATCTATAAAATGCTTTAAATTATTATTTTAAAACAAACTTTCATTACGTAATCTGTAAATATGCATTTCTCTATAAAGGCATGTCCAATGAGGAGATGGCAAGTCAGGTTCATCAAATTCATTTTTACAACATTGACTCAGAAAACATTTCATTATTAACAAATAATTCAAATACGTTATCCCTTCACTATTTATTTATTTGGGCTGCTGTGCCAAATGTGTTTGCTTTCACTATAGCCTATATGGCAGCATTTTTGTGCCTCATTAAAAAATAACTAAATAAATAAGCTTAACATCATTATATGTCAAATATGTAAAAGTCAAAATGACCATAATAACATAATGTTACATGGCGTGAAGTTAATGTGAAAATTCCACCAAAGGCCTACTCCTCAAAAAAAAAAAAAGAAGGAAAAAAAAGTCTGTGGTATCCGTCATTCTTTTTACTTTTTTTTTGAAACTCTGATTGATTGATTCATGAGACATTTATATTAAATTGTTCTGATTTTTTTCAACATGCATTCAAATATTCATGTTTATTCCGTGCTGCAAATATTAAAGGGGAAAATATAATTGAGTCAAATGCAGCTTGAAATTAGGCAAAATATTCTCAATACAAATTAAAGAGTGTAAAAATATGTTTATTGTTTGAAATGTATCATACAAACTGACAAAAGCCTGAGACTCTGTAGTATGCTAACAAGCAAAAGGTTTCATTTTTGAGTGGCTTTGCATGCTACAAATAATTAATGGACTTTACATTTTTTGCACATGGGCCAGGGGCTGACTCGCTACACCAATGTAATATGCAAGTGCGTGGTAGGTTTTCAACAATCGGCACACCTGGGAACGCTTGGGTGCTCCCAATGGCCAATCAATTCTAGGTAAACGTTTTTTTTTCCTCCACAGCCAATCACGTCGGAACCCCTTCAATCCATGCTTCAGCCCCACTTGTCCTTATGTTAATCTGGCCCATACTCCCATTATACTATTTAGAATAAAGCAAAAGAAAAAAGTTAAAATGGCATGTTTAAAATTCTTCTAACACATATGGTGAACAGTTTAAAAAAAAAGTTCTGGTCATTAAAATACAAAATTTGGTATTACATCAGGGGTGGAGTTAAAGGCAAGAACTTGGTCCTTTTCCCCCATGCACATGCAGGAAGGCAGTGCTGACACCAAAATATTCAAAATATTCATGATTCAGCTTAGCTAAAAATTTATTATATTAGACACAGATACTTACACTATGTCCATGACATAATATGTAAGCTGTTCTAAATAAAATAATTTAAATAATTAAATTAAATAATTCATTGTTAATTTATTTATATAAATAATAAAACATGAAAGCTCAAATGTGTTACCTTCTGAGTTTCCTGTATTTGTTGTGCCATTACTATATTTGTTATTTAAACTTTTATTTTAGGTAAACTAGGACCAATATACATATTGTCACTATCCATTATATGTATTGTTGCATTTTTT